>NW_006766909.1:368832-369758 GCF_000275845.1 Dichomitus squalens LYAD-421 SS1 | reverse complement strand
CAACTAAGCACTAATTAGTATACTTGGTACTAGTTATAACTACTCTTCACTATCGCTTTTTCTATAGTGCTATGTAGTGCCAACATGATACTACTATAGCACTACTGCAAATTTGGTCCTCCAATTTTCGCTATTTTGCACTACTATAGTACTATTTTGCGCTATTTTAGCACTACTCATTTAGGGGACACTCAAATAAGATGACAATCCTTTATTTATAGCTCATAGTTCTCAACTCAAGCATTACACACCTTCATAGCTGCAAAATCACCATGATAGCTGACTTATATTTGAGGGCACAACTCAACATAGAACTTGTTATCATGTATAGGACTAGACTGTCAGCACAGCAGTCATACCATGAAGCATACTCTATAGCACACTCCATATTATATACATAGTCCCAGACATTACACATATGCAAGCCTCAGCAGGTGAATCTCAAGGTGAGGTGTCACCACTTTGCCCCAAGTCCAGCAGTAATGGATATATATAGTACCTGTGGAGAGGATATATGTGAGCTCGGTGGTGCAGTGGTATAGAGCACCCCTTCGGAATAGGAGTGTTATCTGAAAGTGGGGTTGGGGGTTCAAGACTGGGTGAGGACATTTTTTAATAATATTTTTTTCAGCACTTTAAATGCATCTGGGGCTTATAAACAGATGGTTTTGAGGTCATGTTAAGCATTTCTACACTAGTCAGAAATTATAGACCCACTCTATCCACTACTATCAACGTCTACTGTAGCACTATTTCCATCTACTATAGTGCTACTTTGCACGAATTTGCATGAATAGTGCGAAATAGTGCAATTATTTTTGGGGACCTCTCGATTTTGCACTATTTTTCACTATTCAACTACTGTGTCTATTAAGAGCTAATTTGTACTGAATAGGTGTAATTCGCAAAGGTGGTTTTTACAGATG
>NW_006766909.1:290220-368812 GCF_000275845.1 Dichomitus squalens LYAD-421 SS1 | reverse complement strand
TAATATTTTTTTCAGCACTTTAAATGCATCTGGGGCTTATAAACAGATGGTTTTGAGGTCATGTTAAGCATTTCTACACTAGTCAGAAATTATAGACCCACTCTATCCACTACTATCAACGTCTACTGTAGCACTATTTCCATCTACTATAGTGCTACTTTGCACGAATTTGCATGAATAGTGCGAAATAGTGCAATTATTTTTGGGGACCTCTCGATTTTGCACTATTTTTCACTATTCAACTACTGTGTCTATTAAGAGCTAATTTGTACTGAATAGGTGTAATTCGCAAAGGTGGTTTTTACAGATGAGTACATTCCCAGATGCACAGTCACACAGAGAAGCAGTGCGTACACAGTGAAGCTGTGTGTATACCACATGAGTAGTACAGCCTTGGTTATTGCAGTAACCGGCTGTACCATTCCATATCTTGTGATGGCTGTGTTGGGCAAGCTGTTTAAACCAGCGCCTGTTCAACAATGCTTGCTCTGCACACTGCAGATTCCTCTTCTTTATGAAGGAGAGAGCGGAGCAGAGATCTCAGCAGAGTACTGGTGGAGCTCAATAACATGATGTTGCGTGAAGTAGCCAATCCTTGCGGTAGGGTGTCGGGTGATCTTCCCTCTGATGAGTGCTAGCACTAGCTCTCCGAAGAGGGCCTCTACACAAATTGTCTTCTGACTATAATCTGTCCCCATGCAAGGTGGTGTCAATGAATAAACAGTGTCGAAAACCTCAATACTCCAGACTTGCGGGAGCGACCTCCAGGTAACCATGCATGTAGATCGGAGATATCATAAGAATCGACTTCTACACTATAATACGTATGGGCAGGCAATAGGCGGGGGCTAGTCGATGAGGTAGTCATGATAGATTACCGAGATGGAGCGATGGCAGAGGTCTAGGTGTCTGGGCGCCAAGGGTGCTTCCCGAGAACGTCATGTGATCCCCGGAGTCCGCCAGACTCCGGCAGTCTCGCTGGACTCAACAGTCTCGATATTTTGAAAGCTTCAGGATGCATGCAATGGCCCACTCGAGTCTGCAGCGCTGCCCGCCCGTCGTCGCTGTTCCCATGCACCTACAATCGCCCTCCTTCGCGATGTTGGTGGTCTTGAGAAGTATCATACGGCGTTATGATGACTCCGTGACTAGAAGTCGGCGATTCCTGAGATTTTGCCTCCATTCGACTCAATCCGAAGACCTTGATGGGTGCGACACAGTGCGGCGTACCATGTGTCTTATTCTGTCGCCCTCCAGAAATATATTGCACGTCTTGCGTTTGGTGTTGGCTGATTAACTTCACTTCGACTCAGCGCAGCGGCATGTCACTGTCTGTGCTACTCGTGTTCCTGCTTGGGGTCTTCGTTCTCTGGAAACCCATGGCCAAGTTTTTGTTGGGCACTGGAAGGCTGGACGAGGTAGCGGGGCCTAGGAAGGAGCATTGGCTGACTGGTAAGAGCATATGCCCATTCTCCCTTGTATGCTCTTTCCTAACCTATGCCGTTTCCAACAGGGAATTTCCACCGTTTGTTCAGAGACGGTTACAGCTATCACGACCAGCTGGTGCGCCAGTATGGTGGCGTCTGCAAAGTCCATGGGATGCTCGGAGTATGCGCCACAATCGGGGAAACCCAAGCTGTTGGAGAGTAACCTGCGTTTACAGGTCGCCAACCTCATGGTATCCGACCCTCGGGCTCTACACCAAATCGTCGTCAAAGAGCAGGACGTCTATCAAGAGACCGACATGTTCCTCATGTGGGTCCACAGAGTCTCGTTCGATTGGCTCAAACGTCTGACATTCCTTAGCTCCAACCGGTTGATCTTTGGCGAAGGTCTGATTTCAACCGTCGGTGTGTACATTCATTGCAGACCTGCTATCAACGCATTGACTTGATGACGCTCTCTCGGGGGCAGGCGAACAACATAAGAAACAGCGGAAGATGCTCAATTCAGTCTTCTCCCTTGCAAACATGCGCGCGGTCTTGCCCGTAATCCAGCCGATTGCGGACACACTTCTCGGCCAGCTTTGTGCAGCGCTTCCGGAGGACGGTGGTAAGCCTGACTGACTTGCGGCAACCGTGACTGTTTTCTACGGCTAGCTTTGACCATCCTTGTCAGGCGCCAAAGAGATAGATGTGCTCCCGTGGATGGCACGAGGTACCCTGGAATACGTCGGCCGAGGGATCCTTGGGATCTCCCTTGGGACGCTCGATCCTTCCGAGGCTGGCGAATACATTGGCTACGCGAACGCGATACGCTCTATCAAGTCAGTGGTTTCCAGCGTGTGTGCCTACAACAGGATGCTCACCTCCGCATGCATGCGCCAGCCCCGTAGGGATGAAGCTGCGATCGTTGCGTCCGTTCATTCCCATGATTGTGCGGAACATCTCGCGTTTCTGGCGGAATAAGCTGGTCGATTGGCTTCCGGTTCCGGCCCTGCGCGACATGCGCGACATCTCATACGTGCTGCACGCGTCCGCAAGGCGCATGATCGAAGAGAAGAAAGTTGAGATGGAGCGTGGCGATGGCTCGAAGAAGAAGCACCTCATGAACATTATGCGTGAGCGTTCAGAGCCGCCTGTACAGAGCCCATGTTACATTTTTGATACCCTGCCTAGTCCAAGCCAATATGTCGACGTCGGAAACAGACCGTCTCACCGAGGACGAGCTTATCGGCCAGATAAAGTGCGTTCTCGCGTGGTTCTCTAGTGCTCCCACCCTCATTGCCGCGGATAGCACGCTCTTCCTAGGTGGTCAAGAGACGACGACGTCGGCCCTCGCCCGCATCCTTCACATCCTCGCGGGTGAACAATCGGCGCAAGCGCGCCTGCGCGCCGAGGTCCGCCAAGCAAAGCTAGCGCTCGCCGCCGAGGGTCTGGAGCGCGTGAGCCTGCCCTACGACGCACTCGTCAGTCTCCCGTATCTGGACGCGGTGGTGCGCGAGACGCTGCGCTTGTATCCGCCCACGAATCTGCTGAACCGCACGTACGCACCCTCGCAACGCATTGCGCCCGCGCGGTCTCGATCCAATTAACGCGACGTCTTCTTCTCCTTCAGCGCGACAAAGGACGCCACCCTTCCGCTGGAGTTCCCTGTCCGCTCGACCTCCGGGAGGCTGCTTCACGCGATCCACGTCCCCGCCGGAACGAACATCCTCATGGACCTCCTTGGCGCGAATCGCAACCGGGAAGTCTGGGGAGAAGACGCGGCTGAATGGCGTCCAGAACGCTGGCTCGGCGCCTCGAGGAACCGCTACGGATCAGGCAGTCTCGACCTCGCATTTGGGGAGGAGGCTCCAGAGCGGGTCATGGATGCCACCCCGGGATCAAAGAGGGGCATTCGGTATCCCGGAGTCTATGCTAGCATGTGAGCGACGCTTGCGATTCTTGCGGCGAGGTACGTCGCTGATGATGCCCCGATTGATAGGATGACTTTCCTCGGCGGTTCGCGCGCTTGCATGTGAGTCCTTCTCCTCCTGCTTACTCCCGGGAGGTGCTCTGAACCCGACGTTACAGCGGCTTCAAGTTTGCTGAGATGGAAATCAGTATGTCGCATGGATAGCCAACCATCTGGTATCACCCGGCTTGCTAACCGCTCGGTCTGCCTAGAACAAATCATATCAACTCTTGTCTCCCAGGTTCACTTCGCGCTTCCCTCTGCAATGAACGAGGAAGGGATTCGGAAGGAGATTCACTGGCGTATGGATGGCCTGCAGGTTCCCGTGGTCCGTCCACCCCATGGTGATCTTACGACGATGCAGGTCCCTCTGGATATCAGGTCCGTCAGAGAGACAGACTTCCTGTAGTCTATGTCGATTGCGAACGCCTCAGTCGATCCACATATTGAACATTTTCGTTTTGTCACTGCGCGTCCGTGCGCGCGAGCGGTACCCCGGGAGAAGCCTCACGAGACGTACTGTAGGTTTGTACATCAATGAAACCTTTGCTGGGAAACAAGGATCTCTGTTTAGCTTTAGCTACTTGTGGTAAACGTGCTCCCCATGGAGTGGATATTGCCTCACAACGATGATCACTTCCTTTCCTCCGGAGCGTGTGCATACGCCGCTCAGGAGTAGATGCTGTTGGTTTTAGGAAATTGCAGGCCTGTCCAGGCCGGAGTCGCGACCATTGGGTCTGTCCGTGCAGAGGACACGTCAGGGAGAATCCTAATGCCGGGTAAGTCGTGTCCACCCCCCTTTTTCACGCATGCTATCCTTGCACACCTGTCACACAAAGAAAGTTTTGTTGCAATGCTGCCTCGTCAGTGCCGTTATTCTCGCGTCCGCCACCGCTTCGCGAATTGGCTCGTCCTTCGCGTACGAGTCAGATACCCAACAAATGCTGCGGTACGTGCTCCCCGAGACCGCATCCCGCCTCAACCACCCATCCAGCCCTTTCTAGACATGGTCCTTTCCAACGACATCGCGGCTCTGGTAGGCTTCGGCTGCGAAGCGGTCTTGTGGGGTATGCTTGCCTTCCCTACCGAGCAACTAGTCGTACGGTGGCTCACCTCCTCCACGCGGGTTATTCCACAGGGTCATATGTCCTTTTGTTCCTCACATCAGCAGTGCTGCTGCTACGTCGTCTCAGGGCCCCACGGCGCAATCTCAATATCCCCATCTTCATCGCGAACTGCCTCCTTTTCGCGTCCTGCACGGCACACTTCGTGCTTGAATTCAACCATTTCTACCTCACGCTGGTGAGCGCACCATCTCATTGCGTATCGCGCCTGGGTAGCTAATCTGATCTCATAGAAAACGACTGGCGTCGAGGATTTTGCGGACGAGACGATGCCTCTACTAGGCGCAGACATACTCATTTCATTCTGTGACCTCCTTGGCGACCTCATCCTCCTGTACCGCTGCTGGGTCATCTGGGGCAAGAACTATTGGATCATCATCGCGCCACTAGTCACAGCGGGAGCCGGCTTCGGTAAGCCACCACTGGACTTTGCATCCCTATGCCGCAGCTAAGCCGCCCCCACACATATCATAACATTAGCGTGCATCATGGGCGTCGCGCACCTTGTAGTGACCATGGACCCGACCGCGCCTGTTCCCTCACCCGCGCTCGTGCCTCTTGGGCTCGCGGGCTACGCGCTCCCCCTCGCGACCAACTTCATGGCCACCGCGCTCATCGCCGGCAAGCTCTACATGAGCGCGCGCCGCGCGGAGAAGCGCGTCGGCACGGTCATGAGCGGGACGATGCGCGCCGCCCAACGCGCGGTCGAGATCATCGTCGAGAGCGGGCTGCTCTACCTCGTCACGCAGGCGGTCTTCGTCGTCCTCTTCGCCCTAGGGCACCCTGCGCAGGCGATCCTGGCCGTCATCGCAGTGCAGATCTACGTGAGTCGCGTTGCATACACAGCTTCTCGATCGCCGCAGAAAATAGAGCTGACCCGACGGAATAGGGCATCGCGCCGACCCTGATCGTCATCCGCGTCGCGCTCGGCATCTCGAGCGACTGCACCGTGCCCTTCAACAACCCCTCCCTCACCCAGCTCGCGGCCGACTCGGAGTACGGCCAGTACGGCCAGCCGGCTCGTCCCACGTTCATTCCTGCTATGCGCACGATGGACACGGGCTCCTCGGACGACACGGGGCCCAGGCTGGACACCCCGCAGGACGGCGATCTCATGGAGCTCAAGTCGTTTGACCTCGACTTCGACGGCATGGCGATCGCGGTCTGAGGGATGCTCATAACGAGGCTCAGCTTGTTCATTTCGCTTGATACCCATTCGTTCACCCCACCCGTATTCTTGCGCGCGTGTAGGCGCCGTTCTTGACGAACTCGTACTCTACGTAGCACCAGCGCCCTTTGCGCGCTTCAGACTCTCAATAATACAACGTGTCCAGATTCGCGAAAACTTGAAGACACAATAGGCTGCGTAGCCACGTATTCCCGTAGTCGATTGATGACGAAGTAGACTCATCTTGCGCGCATCAAGAAATGAATGGGTAATAGAGAAAACATGAAATATACTCCATCCACATCGGGCATCGAAACCACTTTGTCTAGGGGCCATTGAGACCTCGGAATAAAAAACTTAGCGTCATTTACCATCCGCCTCTGCGATTACATGGCTGCAAATTCGCATTGTGACCGCAAAAACAAACACTCGACTGCGTGCGTGCATGGCTGCGTAGTCTGATACGCCCAGTCGTAATCTCTCAGATTTTCCTAGGGCGTGCAGTTGTTGACGTTCTCAAGACATTCTCGGATACAATGCCCGCCATTTACACTAGAAACGCACCGGCCCCGCCGCATGCTCGTCCAAGTACTCCCTCAGCACCCTCCAGTCGCGGCACTGATGGACGGATCCCACGCCGCCCGCCGCATGCTCCCACCGTCCGCCCCTCATGCCCGCCTGGTCCGCCTCGAGCGTCGTGTCCGCGTTGCACAGCACGATTTGCAGCATGTACCGCAGGCAGTGCTCGACGTGGTGCGCGTACCCCGTGCGGTTCGTCACGAAGCCGACGCGGAAGACGTCGAGGCAATGCAGTTGGTGGACCATGGAGACCAGGAAGGTGCGCGTGGTCGCCGCGGTGCCGAGGTCGGTGAACCCGTCCGAGGCTGGGAAGAGCGTCGCCCAGTCGTCGTCGGCGTAAAGCGAGAAGCCGGGCTCCCCGGACTGCAGCGTCGTTTGGATGGCGGGGAGGCTGATCGGGAGCTGGGAAGGATAGTCGTCCCCGATGTATGCTGCATACGTCGTCAGAGCGAGGGTCTGTGTGGTGTGGCACCGGGCGACTGACTGTATTCGTGGATCGAGGGGTTGTAGAAGGCGTACACGGCGTAAATCAAGGCGGCGTAAAGCACTACGGCAAACATGACGAAGTATGTCATGCCTTTTGGCGGCGTCGCCGCGCTCTGGGAGCTACGCAGCATGAACAGCAGAACTTTGGAGCGGTGACGAGGAGTTGGATTAGGAGGTGCCAGACGGTCGTGCTTGCCTAGAAGTTTAAGCTGCCGCAATTGACTTCATGAGACGTAGTCCCATCGGTATACGACTCTAGCGCATGGGCTCCCAAAAAGGAGATAGGGCTGCACCAAGATGATGGCTCGCTACAACGTGTTGCCTATGAGAACTGATCAGCAAGCCACGTTCCTATGATGCCCTCCCAAAGAACCGTACGAGTATAGATTGGTAGAAGCACCACATGCACCACCAGGCTGTCCGGGTACCGGGTACCGAGGGTGCAGATGGTAATGGCAAAGAAGCATGACACGAGGCCGCCGCGGTCGTATGTCGCAATTCGGGTACCGTTACGGGCCACAATCGCGAGCAGCATTCTGAAGTAGACAGCGTCACTAGAGAATGCACATTGTATCAGCGGAGGTTGGGAAGCGCGTGCCGCGTGTTTGTTCTGCATGGCGCATCCACGACATGAACTGGAGAGCCGATGTGTTCGAGAGAAGCGTTCTGTCTACCCGCTCCGGGACCGCTAAGTCTCCGTCAACATTCAATGTTCTGAATACTACAGTGCAGACTTGCTGTCTAAAGCCAAACCGACGTTATATGAAACTTGCAACGTGCCCTAGTGGCACGATGGGAGCGGGTGCAGATCTGGCGACAAAGTTTAGCTGTCTCAGGCGGAGTAGGGGAGTGTTGTGGTAGCCCTCCATCCTGCCAATGCATCGGGCCCACGACTCTGTCAACTATGCTTCAATCTACGACCGTCCGACATGACAATAAGCCACCGAACGTCACCTTGTATGCAAGACACGCCAATCATGAGGGCGAGCTGGAAGACATTAAGACCGAGGGAGATTTCGACGACGCTCCAGCTCTCTCCAGAGTTGCCAGCCTCTTGGATATCGGCCAGACATGCGTTTCTTCTTCACTGTCCTTCTGTTCGGTCTCGCAACCACTGTTGCTGCGTATCCTGCTTCAATGCCAGATTCGAACGATGGAAGTAAGTCGGGAACAATTCAGTGCATCATCATCTGAAGAAAACAACGTTACTCACCACTTGGTGCCAACCAGACGGCGGGGGAATAGGCAACCTTTGGAGAGGGTGTGCTCATCAACACGTCCGGAAGCCGGGTATGTACTCTCCGGAATATGTCGATACCCCCTCGAATCAATGCTTACGACATGACCCTATAGCATCATCTGAAAGTATTTGCGGTTAGCGAGAGAAGGATCGTAGTGCGAATAGGATAGGGTGAGTATTGTCCACATTCCAATATATTCGGAGGCTCAAGCGTCGTATAGCATCCGCAATGCGCTGGTAACCGAAGCGATCACAATGCTGCAGTAGAGCTTATGGAGCGAATCGCATCTTAAGACGATACTTTTCATTATTGTAATATTTTAAGATCTGAGAGGGCCGTTAGACACACGCAGAAGAAGCAGACGCTGTGAGCCAGTACGCACTGAATGTACTTGTACCATTGCCGCTATTTATATGGCCGTACAAAGTATTAGTCTATGCATCACCGAGAGAACCCATCGAAACCCAAGACAGAGGAAGGAAACAAATCAAGATGCGCGTCACTGAGGCGGTGGCGGCAAGGCCTCAAAGCCGTCCCATGCACTCGCGAAACGACCCTGCCACCACTCCTTGATATACTGCGGCCAGAGATCCTCTGGTAGCAACTCCATAGGACTCGGACGAGGTCTCCACGTTATGGGGATGTCAAAGTCTGGCAAGGGCGGTGTGCTCGACTGGGGCAGGACGGCATTGTGGAACGCAACAACGTCGTCCCAGTGGGGATGGCCATCGGCGTCACTAGAAGCGGGCGATTGTGGGCTTGCGACGTCGGGAGTGGGAGCGGTTGTGCTCGTCGGCGTGGAGGCGGAGAAAGCGGAGACAAAACCGTCGGTAGAGAGGCTGTCCGATATTTGGTGAACCGTCCCCAGACTTATCGTCGGAGCGGCCAGTGTGTCTTCAGCGGAGACAAGGGATGCATGCGTCACGTCCTGGGTCTTGGGTACGCTAGTGGAAGGAGTATTGTCGGCAGGGGAGATGGCAGAGGACATAGTGGGGTCAGGGTGAGATGGTGTCGGTAGAGCAAGATGACGTGTTGGATGATACGTTGTCGGTAGAGTAGGATGAGCTGTCGGTAGATTAGGATCGTAGGAGACGTCGTTGCCCTCTGGTATCGCAAAACCTGGGCAGTATATATACACGGCTTTGTTTTTGTGCTTAGCAGCTTTACGCACAGGTGGCACTTCTTGCGTCCCCGGACCTAGTAGCATTGACCCATGTTCATGACGAAGCTCCCCTCTTTCTTCGTTCCATTGACGGCTGTACGGGTGGCTGCGGGCAGCTTTCCGCTTTGTCGCTTTCCGTGGGTTGTGCTATGCGGTGTAAGATCCGTCAACACATGGCATAGAGCAAATGAAACCAAGACATACTGAGCGGGGCTGTGGTCTACTCATGTCAATGGGGCCGCCTTGAAGATACGTATCGTATGGACCTTGGGATTGTTCACCACCAGTACTGGCTGGACGAGGCGGAAATGGCGGCGGTGTGCCCACAGAGAGGGGCAGGTCGATATACGGGGGAGTCGACGAAGAGGCTGAGAGAGGAGATGGTGCGGAAGACGTAGCGGACGTCGGACGCGAGATGGACGAAAACGGGCGCATGTGGGACGTGGGGCCCGGCTGGACGGCAGCAGACCGGCCCCCAAGGCGCGGATTGTGGTCAAAATGATGGCCAGGAGACCAAGCCGCCGCGTTCGCGGCCTGCTCCATGGCGTTATGTTGCCTTGCTATTTCCTCGCACCTGTCTTTGACGTGCTGAGGCGCAGTCGTACGCCACTCCTCTAGTAGACGGGTATGTACACGGGCAAGAGCTTCTCTGGAGATGGGCATGCCGGCTTTGTTGGCTGCCTCAAACGCCGGTTGGAAGCGAAGGCGACGAAACACCGTGAATCCTGTTGCACTCATTGCGATAGTCTCGATGCGGCGTGTGCGATGCAGGTGAAGACGCGTGAGGTGGAGTCAATTAGATGAAAGCGCAGGAGAAGCGGAGATGGGAGTGTTGAATGAAGAGGTACAAAGGGAGCTGGTGCGCTTTAAGTAGCTTTGCGGCTGGTGCAAGGCTCTTTGTTCGTTTCGCTTTGTTATTACAACCCGCTTTGACGGCGAGTGGCACACACCCAAGCGGTCGCTACACCATATATGGCAACTCACGACGCAAGTGCAATGTGTACAGATAACTCACCACTGCAACCCAGTTCCAAACACTTCTCAATACGCCACTGCAAGGATGTCAGCTCAGCACCTTGGTGCAGGTATCTCAGGGCATCTCCTATCCGCGTCGACAACGAGTTCGGGATTGCAGGCATTCGGCGCCCTTCATGATAGAAGTCCATATGTGCGCATGGTCATGCAAACTTCACAAGTACAGAAGACGAACGCTGAGATGCTGAGACGATGGTACGCTCCATGGGCAGGATGTGCCGTTCGTCGATAGCGGATGCTCCGCGCATACAATGAGGATAGCTTACCAGGTGACAGGTCAGCACAAAGGTAGACATAGACTAGCAGCGGCACGTACCAGGCATCAATATTCACAGGTCCATGAGCCTCATCTTGGACTCATGCCTTATGATACATCCCAGCCAGAACGACAATCACAAAGCGCAGGCGTTGTTTAATGCTGAATGTTCGAGCCAGAGACCGGAAAGGCTCAGCAGCGCGCGTCGAGCGTTGAACGCTAACGACCCGACCCCCGGCGCCCTGCCCTAAACTCACCGCCCTATATAATCCCGCGCTCCCGCTTTCCTGTTTCCTCAGAACATACTCAGCTAGGATCTATTTTATAGGTACTAACTCGAGTCTCGCATGTTTACACATGCCACATCCTTCAAATCCAGCCGATGACAGCACCGTCCACTCGTATAACCGAGAACCACGGCCGCGTTCTGCGCGGTCTCGAGGACGTTTGGATCGCAGCTTCCTTCCTCCCTCCAGGGATGGCTGGGGCGTGAACCAGCGAGTTGGACGCTTGTCTGATGGATTTTTCTTGTATTGTAGTGTTTTTGTATAAATGTCTCAAGTAATAGACTTATGCATTGTTCATGATGGTGCTGCCCTCGGTCTTTCAATGCCGGAAACTTTTCTCCAGCTTAGCCGCGCGAGCTGTTCGTCTTGAGTTGTTTCAACCGAGACCAATTCACACATGCGTAAACAAAGCAATGGCAAGCAGGACCCGCTACCGATCAAAGCGGCCATCTGTCGAGACACCCCAGCAAATCTTCAGCAGAGTCTAAAGTAGGCTGTATATATGCAATCTATGGTGCAGTTCACTTAAACGCCTCCACTTTTGTACGCGATTAAGCGCGCGCTTAGTTGTCACGTGACTTGGCAGTATGCTCGAATCAGTTGTCGTTGCTTAGCAGGCCTCGCGAGAGCTCACCAGGCTGCACAGATGGAAGTGCAAGCCCAAAGAACCTCCATAGAGCCATTGCCCCACAACACGATAGTGTCTGAACCCTCCCATGCATGGCCCAAGTTCAAGGATGCAGATCCGTACAGGCGATGGTATGGTATTATATAAGCATAAAATTACGCTTTGGGGATATAGACGCCCGAATCACGTGCCGTGGCAGAACTGGTACGGCCATTTTTGCCAGTTCTGACCCTATCGAGAATCCCCTTTGGGGATCGCTTCCTCTGTTCAATTCCTTGCAATTCACACAAAATTGACCGAAATAATGAATATCTGGAGGACTTATGACACGGCGCCTAACGGCGTACAAAAGTGGAGGCGTTTAAGTGAACTGCACCATAGTAGCGAAAGTCCGGATGTACACAAGCACAGAACACATTCAGTGGTGATGACTATGATACCCCCAAAGCACCAGGCGAGCAACAAAGATCTGTTCATATTGTACGTATAGCATATCATGCATGCCGCGTGTTCGCGTGCGCGCGCGCTCAAACGCCAGCCGAACGAGTCCCGGAACTGTCCAAGAGCGTCGCAGTCCAAAGTCTAGTTCAGTTCGTAGCGTAGCATACGCTGCTCGCCGCCACTTCCTTTCCAGGGAGCGTCGCAAGCGACGACGAGAGCAGGCGGAGCACACAACAGAGAAGTCTACTTGCTGCCGGTCGTCTTATACAGGACGAGGCCGAGGAGCGCAATCGAGTACCCGACGACCTGCAAGGGCGTGATCTGCGCGCCGAAGATGAGCACGGAGCCGGTGATGAGCAGGATGTCCTTGAACACGCCCGCGAGGGTGAGCACGAGCCCGCTCCCCGCGCCGACGAGGAAGACGGCGGCGATGTTGAGCAGGAACGCGATCGCAGCGTTCGAGATCAGGATGAGCGGACTGTTTTGCGTGGATGCAAACGTCAGCACCCGGAAGCAGCGAAGATTAGCGGAGAGAGCCGACGCACCCGACACGCATGATCTCGTAGAAGGGCGCAAGGCCCTCGGTGAAGGGAATAACGAGGAGGTTGATGAGTGCGCATACCGGCGCGTAGTAGTGCAGGGACACGAGCGGGTTCATCTTCATGCCGTGCAGGAGGATCTCGATCATCACCAGCCGGGAGGCCTCAAACTGTTCCCCATTGCAGGGACGAGATGGAAAGAAGCAGTAGATGGTCAGCACACGTTCGCAACTCTCGTCATGTCGCGATGTAACAACGCAAGGCTATGACGGTGGGAGAATCATTGGACAGATGAACATGAACTCACGACGACGGCAGCGGCCTGGATGACGAAACCGACGAGGTTGAAGCGGAGCTCTCCGCGTGACGCGAGGGCAACGCCGGACGAGATCATGAGCACGATCACTGCGAGGCGCTTGCTAGGGTCTTGGATCCGGAATGTCCACGAGATGAGCAGGATCGCTACTGGGACGAACGCCTTAAGCATCTGAATGTACGCCACCGAGAGATAGAGGTATGCGGTGTTGCTCAGGATGAGGGACGCGCTGAAGAGCAGACCGATGGGGAGGATGCTGCGGAGGAACATGTCTTTCGACATGTTGACGTCCTTGACACCATCGAGTAGATGTGTTGTCTTGCCAAGGACGCGAGTGCCGATGGCCTGTGGTGGGTGCTAGATGTGAGCAGAAGTCCAAAAATACGGCATTGGAAAGGAACGGAGGACCAGAGCGTCAGCCTTGACAAAGCAGCGCTATCTCTGCGGGCCCCGCATCGAATTCAAGGCGCTACAAACGTCGTAGCTGGAGTATGTTATTCTCGTCCGCCGCCCGCGCGGTTCGCAATCGCGCTGTGGCTGCTTCCACTCAACGTTAAGAACGGGACGCTGCTCGCGATCGCCGCATTCCGTCACCGTTCGCGTTAACTCGCTGTCAGCAGGGTCCCCGCGCCATGCACAGCGAACCTCTAGAGCCGCAGCCCATGCGTTGCACGCACTTCGCCAACAACTCGTTATCTCCGTCGCCAATGATGTACGAGGTGGCCAAGAAGGCGCGGAAATTGGAGGACGCGACTTGACGCGGGCGGTCGCGACGTGCCTGAGATGGAAAGATAGCTGGCCGAGGTTCGGCCGCGTTGCGCCAGCACGCTCAGCTCACGTACTGCTACCCTCGGGACACGTCGCGCCGCGGCATGAATAAGTACCCAACGCGTACACGACGAATTTGCTGAACGACGTGGGAGAGCCATCTATAGGCCGGCGAAAAGATAAGACAGAACGAGAGGACTCACAGCGAACGTCAGATGCCAAGTGACGAGGAAGACGGGGAAGCGGAACTGGAGGGTGTTGTACAGGTAGTTGTTGTAGATGATGACCGCCGAGCTGAGCACGATCCAGATAGGAATGATCATGGCCGCCGACACCTTCGGTTTGCTGGCTGCTGCAGGCCGGGGCGCGGTGGCGGAGACGGGTGAGGGCAGCAGGTCGCCATCGTCCTTCTCGCGAACCTCGAGCATCTGGACCTGCTCCTCC
The DNA here is from genome assembly GCF_000275845.1 of Dichomitus squalens LYAD-421 SS1. NCBI lineage: Eukaryota > Fungi > Basidiomycota > Agaricomycetes > Polyporales > Polyporaceae > Dichomitus > Dichomitus squalens. The sequence continues at coordinate 354,942 of NW_006766909.1, read as the reverse complement.
TCGGTCGCGTTGAGCTTCTCGTCGTAGGGGGCCATGGCTAGTATGTGCAGTGGAGGAAAGGGCTATGCAGGAATAGCGATAAGTGGGCGGGGGAAGGGTGGGCGGAGTGGATGAGATGACAAGAGGCGGGGATAGGAAGCTGGAAAGCTCTTGTGACAAGAAAAGAGAGACTTGGGTCAGAGGACTGGACGAGGACCTTGCACGAGGCGAGGCGGAACGAACTGGAAGGGAACCAAGAACTGAGGGCCAAGCGTCCTCGTCGGCCTATCTTCCCCTCCCGACCCTCCCACGCTCTCTCCCGGCCCCGTCCCCCGGCATCCCTCCTCCATCAGCCTGCTGCACTCTAGATCTCTGTCTGACAATCCGCTTGCAAACTCTTTCATTCGAACACTATGCAAGCTGCACGACCCGCCGCAACGGCGCAGGCAAAGATGAATCCTGCCACCAGCCATTTTGCTGATGAATTCACACCCTCAACTCTCCGGTCTGGACTTCCTTTCCCCGGTCTGCTGACGGACCCCTCTCTGTCATACTCTGAGACACGTCAAGGCAGACACAAGCCTCATACAAACTACACAATTCATTGCGACCGCGAGGTATGTAGCGCACAGCACAGCACTGCAACTTGGGTCGCGGTAGGAATCGGCACGTATACCGGCGTTAGTGAAGCAACCTTGTTACAGTCCGTCCTATTTCCAGCCGCACACAGCGCTCGTCCGGGCCAGTGTTTTCGACGGGTGACATCAGCTCAACAAGCATAATAGTGACCCTCCAAATAGATTGACGGCATATCCGTTTGCACCCATACTAGAAGTTATGTATATCGCGCATGGAAGGTGTCATCGCAGTGAACTTGGCAGATGAGGTTCAGCCGCTACGGACGTCCGAAAGGGCCGACCGTACATACACCAGTCGAGCACCCTCAGGAATACGATCGATGCACGAATATGTATTGGGCGCTTCAGTGCTATGGATGTCTGCGGGTTTGCTTGGATACTTATATACGTTCATGGAAATCTATCGAATAGCATTGCAGCGAGAGTGCGAGATAGTGAGGACGGAGATCGTGTGATGCAGAGCTCGATTACGAACGACCCAGGCTCCCTCTCTCTCTATGCAAAGTCCGAGGTATCGCGCATGCAGTATCGTACTATATACAAGACGAAAGAGGACGTGCGGGGATGATCCGCGCATATCATGCCGCACGGCGGGCAGCCTCTTCTCGCACCGTGCGCAGGACGGCGTCCACATCGATCGGCACGACGGGGTCTGTCCGCGAGTCGTAGCTGAGTTCAGGTAAGTTGTCGCTCGTGAACGTCCTGACCGTCGGAGTATCGTTAGTGACCCCGCTTCCGCCCAATAGCTAGCAGGACGTGAACACGCACCTCTCCGCCCACCAGCCCAAGTAGTCGATCTTCAGCGCCTGCACCGCGTATTGTTGGTCGCGCACGAACGTCCCCGGGGGGAAGAACTCCATCAGCATCGGGGGGAGGGCCGCCGGCGTCGCCGCCTTCTCCTTCTGCTTCTGGTGCGCCTTCGGGACCTGCACCTCCGCAAGGGGCGAGCGCATGAACACGCTGTCCGCGAGCTGGTGCCCGTACGGGCCCATCACGATCTACCAACGCATCCGGTCAGCGACGCCGCCCACAGCATGCATGCCCACAACAGCAACAGACACCCACCGTCGCCTTCGCAAACGCCCCCATCCTCTCCACCCACTCCGGCGCCGACACGCTCCCATTGCCCCGCACAACGTGCACCTCCCCAAGCACGCCCTCCCGCTCCAGCCTCCTCAGCCCTAGCACCAGCTTCTCGTGGTCCTCGTGCGCCAGCCGCGCCCCCGCGCCCCGGGGCTCGTCCTGCATCGACACGTACGTCACCACCGGCTTCCTCTTCCCCTTCGCCCCGCCCCAGAACCCGCCTCCCGCGCCCGACGTCGCGCTGGGGGAGTCGTTGGGGAGGTGCAGGTATCGCAACAGCGCAGCGTGCACGGGCGCCCACCACCCCTGCGGCGCGCTGAGCCCGACGAAGGGCGCGGCCCACACGGGCTCGCCCTCGTTCCCGACGGCGCGCTTCCCCAGGCCCTCCGCGCGTGCCTCCACCTGCGCTTCTGCCGCAGGGGCCGCAGCGTCGGACGAGGACGATGGTGCTGGGGGAAGCCAGTTTGCGCGCCCGCGGTCGGCGGCCCCGCGGTCCGCGACGACTACGCGCTCGAACAAGAACGGGACGTGCATCTCTGTCAGGTCCTCCCAGTCTTCCTCGAACCAGAGCCCTACGGTAGGCAACACGGCCTTGGGCAGGAGGGGGTGTATGCCGAAGTACGAGCGCTCGCGGGGCGGGGGGTGCTTCTTCTCGTCCTCGCCGGGCGCCGGGGGAATGTGTGGGGTGGAAAAGGTCGGGAGGTGCGGGAAAATGAGGCGGAGAGGCGCAGGGACGTCTTTCGGGAGGGAGGGAGACGCCCCTGGGGCGATGATGCGCAGGCCGGAGGAGGAAGTGAAGGCGGAGGAGGGCTGCGGAGACATGAGGGACGCGTGTGTGCGGAAGAGGGAGAGTAGGAGGTACGGGTCTTGGTTGTCGGCGGTGTCGAGGGCTATCCAGGACGTGCCGTGGATCCTGTGTCGGGCTCAAGTTCAGCTTAAGATGTTGTGCGCTGAAATCTGTGGGACGCACTTTGCTGCATATGTGCCGAACCAATCTCGCGCCTGGCTCGTAGTCAGCATCTGCCAGTCCTGTATGCGAGGTGGTCTTGAAGGGTCGAGCGAGGACGACGCAATGTCGCTCAGCTTTGGCACCTTCGTCCAGTCGTCCGCCACAACGAATAGCGTGCCATTCACCGCGACAACGTTCTCCAGTACTGTGTACCCTGTAAACGTCCTGCCTCAGCACTTACTAATTCAGCGACAAGAAGAATGAGACTCACCTGGGGCATGCGCGAGCACCCTCGTCTGAGGCACATCTCTTCCCCACCTCACAAACTGGTCCTTCACCGTGACACCGGTGCTCAGGCTCACGCCCCCATGGTCTTCCTCTCCATCGGGCTTCCCCCTTGTACTCTTCCCTTTCAAACTCTTGCCGAAGTTGTATATCATCGCGTGGCGCCCGCTACCAGAACGCGCCGCTTGCCCGCGCGGGACACCAGAGACTTCTCCCTCGCGCCACTCCCAGTCTCCGACGATGAGATTCTCGAGATCGTCTCGCCATTGCGCGGGGCGGCGACCGTCCGCGTCGAATCCGGGGTCTTTCGAGCCGATGCCTGTCGAAGATGAAGCGCGCACTCAGCACTCTTTTCTCAAGGGACGTAACAGAGAGGAGGCATAGGTGGTCGTTCACAGGGGCCACGGCGTCTCCACACGATGGGCAAGACGCCTGTTCTCGAATAGGGAAACAGCGTGAAAACACGTCTAAGAGGCTGATGTTCCGCGAATGTTCCCCGGGCGTTTGAGGGAGTGGGGAATGAGATGTTTCTCGAAACCAAGAAAGAGGGTTTGTGTATCCAGAAACGGGAAACTCTACGGAATCAGGCTCAAAAAACATGACAAAGTACGAGTATTTCCGTATCAGGGTGGCGTGGTGTTTTCGAAGACCTGAAGCGCTTCGAGAAACTGCAAAGAAACGGTGCGACGCCGGGGTGCTCCAACACGGTTCCCCCCTCCAAAGCTCTTGAGGGAACACCATGTTTCATTTGAACATCCCCAGTCTTCGAGAACACCGTGTCACTCTCATTTGGCACTATTCATGCTTTGCCATATTTCCCGTATGTTTCCGTGAACTTTCCCATTTCTCGACACACGGAGCCTCTTGCTTGTTTTCAGGAAACAACCAAGAAACATCACGTTCTCCGTTGCCTCAGACACACCCCGGGAACACTTGCGAAACATCAACCCGTCATACCTGTTTTCACACTGTTTCTATATTCGGGAAACAGCCGCTTTGCCCGTCGTGCCAGGGTTCGTGCCAGGGTGCGTCCGACGGTGTCAAAGTAGCAATAGAGCGTTACGTTCGCCGCGTGTCTGCGATGCGCCCTCATACTGCCACACAGCGACTGTGGGGCCCCGTCAGGTTGCTCACCACACCGGTGACCCACGCACCCCGGCATATGATGTGTGCTTCTACGAGCCTACTCCGACGCCCGCTCCCCGATGCCCGGAAAGAACACATGAAGCACTCACCTATGCTCGACAGATACGACGCGCTCAGCTTCTGCGGGTTCACGCCTACCAGGCCCAGCGATGTCTCTAGGTTGTAAGAGAGGACAAACACTGTCAGGGAGAACAAGAGGAGCATGACCTCCCGCCGCGTTGGCGGGGCGGCCCAATGTCGCGACACCACAGGCATGATACGCCAAGTAAGGCGGAGTGGCCCCAAAGTCAAGTACGCTTAGATTATGAGTGCGGCCCCCGTGCGAGAAAGAAGGTTGCCAGGTTGGAGATACGTGGACGAAGTGCGCGGATAGAACACTTCTGGTGACGTAGAGCGTGCAGGCTTCGTGTCGTGGGTGCAGTGGACTGGCAAGTAAATTGATCTCAAGCTAGTAGGAGTAGGGAGGAAGAGATCATGCCCTCAAGGCAAATGGACACAGAGTCAAGAGAGCGGATGGTGGTGATAGGGTGAGCGGGACGATGGCTGGCAAGAGACCAAGGCGCTTTCTGCGAAATCCATTCCGGCGCGGCATCGAAGCATGTCTGTCATCTTGTCTTTCCGTCCGTTCTCGTCATTTCCCTCCGTTCCCCTCTGACGCCGTCAAACTGTTCATGGATCACCAGCGACAATGCACTCCATTCTTCAGCAGGAAGGCGGTATATGCGCGCAGTGCACATGAAGCGAATTCAAAAATTCCTGCAGGTCACGAAGACCGCACGTGGCACACTAACAAACCCATCCTCGCCTCCTGCTCTGCCGACAAGAACGTCAGGCTGTACAGCTGCTCTCCTTCTTTCGACCCCGGTGCGTCCGAGGCTTCGTCCGTGAAGTTTTCGCATACCACGACCATCTCGACCGGGCACGCGAAGACCGTCCGCGCGATTGCATGGTCGCCCTCGGGCAAAACACTAGCAGTGGCTTCGTTTGACTTAAGTATTGGCGGATGGGCATAGGAAGGTGGTGAAGATGGAGAGGATGACGTGTGTAATCCAGTAGGGGAATGAGAGTGCATGAGCCTCTTGGAGGGCCATGAGATGGAGTGAAAGAGCGTGGCGCACTCGAGTTCGGGGAACCTCGTTGCGAGCTGCAGTCGCGACAAGCCGACGTGGATATGAGAAGGTGCGTACCCTCGGTCTATTGCTCGTGCGCAGGCTTCAGCGGTTAAACACATGATCATGTCAATCCCATCCGGTCCAGGCCGTTCGGACCATGAGGTGTATGAAGGTGCTCATGGGGCACACACAAGACGTGAAGGCCGTCTCATGGCATCCGACCGAATGGGTCAATCGCCCTCTTTCCCTTCTGTCCTCCCTTCTACCCATTTCTCTCAACCGGCCACAGAGCGCAGATCCTCGCATCCGCTTTCTACGATGACACGATTAAGCTCTACATCGATATCCCCCAGGAATTTCCGGTATTGCTTCCAAACCCTCTCCGGACACGGTTCGACGGTCTGGGCGCTCGCTTTCCTAGACGGCCACTTCCTCGCTTCAGTTTCCAACGACACGACTATCAGGATATGGGAGCGCGTGCAGGAGCACAAATGGGAGGGCATAGACACGCTCTCGGGGCCTGAACGGAGCGTGTACTCGATCAGTTGGGCAGTCGGGAAGCGTTTTGGTTCAGGTGATGCTGGAAGCCTTGGATGGCTCGCAAGCACCGGTGGTGATGGTATTTGCAACATCACTCGAGGCGCGCCCCTGCATGCTAAGTTCCGCTGATTATATTACGGACCCCTCTGCTCTTGTCCCGCCGCATTCCGCCTCCGCCCTCAGACACGATCTCCTGCCGTAAAACACCTCGACAAGGACCGTCTCCACTGTATTTCCTGCTTATCGCCCTGCATCCACGCCTGCATCCACTGAACCTCTATCGTGATGACCTTCCCTCTCACCATCCCCGGCGCGCCCTCCGCTGGCAACTGTCCTACCTCCATCAACCATCCTCAGGCTCCCGTCTCACCCTCCAGCTCCGTTCAGGCTCTCGCCCTCCCCCCGCCTATCGAGAGCGCTGCCTCCACTCCATGTTCGGCCCAAGCGCAAGCCCAGCAGGCGCGCCAACACTACAGAGCGCAGGGCGACCTACAACGCCGTTGACTGCGCTCGCCGTAAGACCCGAGACAGTTTTTTTTCCTAACCTCTCCCAGATCCGCTGTCCCTCCAAGTCCTCAATCGTCAACTCCTCCATTGCCCACATCTACGCGCTCCGCTCCGTGTCCTCAAACTCGAGTCAGACGCCCTCCGTCGCAGACTCAGCGAATGGCGCGATCCCTCCTATCTGCCCCGCGTCGATGGACTCGTCCGTGGCGAGGGCTTCCATACGATCCTCAGGTCCTGAATGCAGGCCTGGTTGAAGAGGATGGAACGGATGACGATTACGCCGACAACGACTATGGCGATGACGACGTCGCTGGCCCTGCCCCGGATGGTACGATGGCATGGAGGACATGCGCCTCCCCCTTCGTCCAACCCCTCCCTCTCTCAACAGTAGGATATAGAGCTGCGGTACTCCTTGCCGCCGCGTACGTTCTCTATTGCGCTGCCCCAATTCAGCATCTGTCCGCTCTTTTCCAGTGAGTCTGAAGCTCTCTGGCTCGTGGGTAGTTTTTCCCTGAATTATGTGTGCTGTCACCTGCGCGTCCAAATGTTATCGGAGAGCGTGCTACTGTCAGTGTGCTGCAGGAGCTGCTATCTGCCGAAGCTCGTTGCCAGATCATGCCACAGTCTGCTATGACTTTCGGAGTAGGAAGTCGTCGAGAGCGAACTCTTACAACATCCCCTTTATATTGCGTCGTCGCTCCATGTGTGACAGCACGTCTACGTTCAGCTCCGCTTGCTCTTCCACTTGACGCTACCACTTCGCTGAAACGCGCTCGCAACGCGCCCCCTCATAGAATCTCGGGTATGTTTACTTATCATGTTCACCCAGCTTCGCTCAATAGTGCAGTGGTCGCTGCCGATGGCCTGTCCAAGCGGACGGTTCACAATCTACCGGGTGGTAGTAGCTTGTACCACCCAAATCCAAGATCGCTAGCGGGGGGTAGCTTTTTTGGCGGGGAAAGCTAGTACGTCACCCGCGCTCTGCACGGAATATGAAGGGTTGCTTACATTTGAAACGACTTGCTGTTGTAGAGGTCGAGCAGCACATAGAGAATCATGAGCTTCAGGGAAGAAAATAGACGAAGAAGGGCTGAATGTGTTCGCGGCGAGGGGAGGTCGCAGTGCGTCCGGGAGGAAGGACGCAAAGCAGGAGACCATACTGAGCACAACAACGCGATAGAAGCCCATCACTACGCAAGGGTATTCATGGAAATGATGCATCATGCAACGAAGATCACGCAAATTAACTGCCGGTTCGTGTTATATATGATGGAAGACTCACCGAGCGCGTCACAGAGCGATCGAAATGAAGTACGGAGACCGTCCCCCTCTCAAGCTCGGCGGTGAGACCGTGTCCCACAGCAAACCACCCACGCATTGGAGAAGTCAACGATGAGATGCCAGAACGTACGATGACATCGAAATCAGACGTAGCTAAGATAGTGACTAGAGAAGGGGACTAGAAATACAGAATCGACTCGCGGATGATACCCACCGATTGCAACAATGGCTGGCTGTGAGACGAGGAGACCTCAGAAGACGACGCGAGGACAAGACGAATTTCGGTCTTGTCTGCAGAGCCAGAGACGGCAAGCCTGCTGTTAGGAGATGTCCGTGCCGAGGACCTAGGTGGGGTGCCCGCCACTCAGAGTGGCGACGACTCCAGGCTTGCTGGACGATGATTAGCGAACGTCGTGTAGAATCATGTGGTCGTCCTCCAACGCAAGCAGAGAGAATTCAGATAGTGAACGAGTCAGACCGGGGAGTTGGTGATGGTGTTGGTTTGGGTTGGTGGTGGCAACTGTCTACGTAGGACAGGACGCGACAACAGAATCACGTGATCACGCCCACGCTCCAGGAGGATACACGGTGCACCATGCATCGTACTCCTGTCCGATCTTCCTGGACGAGTTTGCACAGGTGGCGGGCACATGCTTAACGGAAAATAGGCCACAGGAAGGGCCTCGGTGACATTCGAGGCGTCTATCGTGCGAGACCCGGGAAACCTGCACACTACTAAGTACTGGCACATGTGGTGCGCCCACATCCTTAGAACCTCCTATATCCGCCGCACAGCCGGAATCCCCGAGGCAGTTCTTTTCAGATACCGATATAATCGAAGCATACTGCACATAAGCCCCTCCCATGAAATACAGCGGAAGAAACCCTATCCCCATTCCGTACCAAGGAGCTCCCCGCCACACTCATCAGCCCCCTCGCACGCCTCAATAAATGCGCATCGAGGAAGGTTTCCAGCAGGTAAGCTGCATCTCAGCCATCACCCCGTGTTGGACTCGCTAATCAGTCTCCGTAGCCTCCGTACCTGATTGAACATCCTTACCTACAGGATCCCGTTCTACCTTCCTTGCTGAGGCGCATCCTTCCTCATGAGTATGTACGATTCGAGCTCATATAACCATGCAACTTACACCACGATAGGATCAAGAAGTCTGTCGACAGCGACTTGACACGTTTAGGGGAGGTCTTAATCAATGGTGAGTTGAGTTTTTATCTTACCCCCTCCTCTGCTTACAGAGTTTTCTGGATGTATGTAAGATATACGCCCCCTTGCGTCACTGGTGCACCCAGCGACTGTAACGCAATACGATGAGTTCGGTCGGCGTGTCGACAATCTGCACACATCGGAAGGATGGCGTCGAATTGAAGCATTCGCTATTCAAGAGGGCTATAATGCGATAGCATACGAATCGGATTATCGTGAATACAGCAGGACGGTCATGTTCGCGCGGAACATGATCATGACCGGAGATTGTCACGCCGTAAGTAGTAGTGTCCATTGCGCAAGATTCGTACAAGCTCAGCATCAACGTCGCCTAGATTATGTGCCCCATGGGGATGACAGATGGTGCTACGCGATGCAAGTCAAGCATTAATTGTTGCTGATTCCCTCTGCTCACTCGCATCACCTTCCAGTGATCCATCTGTTTGGGACCGAGGCAATGAAGCGCGAGCTGCTCCCACACTTACTGAGTCGGAATCCCGCAACTGCCTACCTCTCCGGCCAGTGGATGACAGAGCGTCCGGGTGGTTCTGATATATCTCAGACCGAAACTCGCGCCGTACCCACAGAGCGCGCAGACGGTGATCTCGGCGATCCGTACATCCTGGACGGCCTCAAGTGGTTCTCCAGCGCGGCAGAGGGAAATATGGCCGTCGGGCTCGCACGTACCGGCGATGTGTCCCAAGGCTCGCGCGGCCTCTCGCTCTTCTTGATTCCCTTGCGCATGGGCCGGTACCCCTCGCCTCTTTCTAACGGGGTTTTCTTGCATCGCCTGAAGAACAAGGTCGGAACTCACGGCGTCCCCACAGCTGAGCTCGAGTTGCGCGGCACCCGCGCCTGGCTGCTTGGTCCGCTCAACGAGGGCGTGAGGTGCATCGCGCGCATGCTCAACATCACACGGGTACACTCGACAGTCCACTGTGTAGGATCCCTCCAGCGCTGCCTTTCCATCGCACGCGCTTATTCCACGGTGCGCGCCGTCGAGGGCGGGAAGACTCTCCTCAAAGACGTGCCAATGCACGTGGCAGGTCTCGTTGAGATCACACTCTTGTACAAGGCGCTGGCCAATCTCACTTTTGGAGCGATCGGCTTGCTCGGAAGGAGTGAATGTGGCCTGGCAAGCGCAGAAGAGGAGGCTCGACTGAGGCTACTGACACCCACGATCAAGGGATACGCGGCGCACTGGGCCACTGCCGGCATGGAGCAGGCCATGGGCGCACTTGGTGGCTTGGGGTACATGGAAGAGGCTGGCATTGGCAGGTACGTGCTCCGCATTCCTTGGTTAATCACTATCACTTCATGAACCGTTATTGCTCTGGTAGACTCATTCGCGATGCTATGGTCGAGAAGATATGGGAAGGCACCATTAGCGTGTGCGCCTTGGACTTGACGCGCGCGGTGTCAAAGGAGCCGAAGGCGGTCACGTACTACATAGAGGTGCGCGTGTTTCTTCCGAGATATTTTAGTATACTGACCACTCAGTATCGTATCCTTATCAGTGGGGGCGCTCGCTTATTCAAGCAGCCCAAGCCCGGCTGCATTCCCCTGCTCTGCAAGCGGTAGAAACACTCTCTGCGTCGCTTGAGAGGCTACCAATCTACTTCGGTGAAAGCGTCACAAACGCTCTTCTGACCACGCCCTTGCTCAACTACTTCGCCGCTATCTCGTGTGCTCTATATCTGTTGGAGCATGCGACTTGGTCGCGCAACGTGAAAGAGGCGTCGAGCGAGGTCGATCTGGAGGCTTTCCGCCGCTGGGTAGAGGAAGGAGAGATCGCACACACCCATGTTCAGATGACGAAGGCACGAGAGGATTACCATCGAAGGATTGCGTTGAATTCGAAGATAGTGTACGGCGGAGATGTGCTAGCTGCAAAGCTGTGACAGTATGATTGTAATGCAGAAGCCGTGGCGATGTCAATATCATTCGTGGATCGTGATACCTCCGAGATCGTGATACCCGGTGGGCGAGAACTTGAAGATACTACGCATTTCTTGCACGCGCACTTTTGTTCGATCAATCACGGCCCATACCTCCGACTGTGCTTATTCCATAGCGAAGCTAGAACCGCAGCGAATGAGCTGCTAATAAGATACGACCTCCGTGTCAAGAAGGTTGAGCCATGGGGAGTGGATGTAGACCAGCCTAGGACGGCGTTGTGCATATTGAAGCCTTTATTTGAGAACGAGAAGTTGTATGGATCACCATTGTATACACCCGATGCGTGGTGCACTGGCGGCTACTGCGTGACACAATTCCAGAGTTCATGGTGCGTTCTCCACAACTCTTTTGGCATGCTATTACGTTAACTGGTGATAGCAGCGATCTGATGAGGAGATGTCGGAACGACGGCGATAGACATTTGTTGAAATACGAAAACACGTTGCGAGGGCGGCCCAGACTTTCTGTGTTGATGTCAAGTCTGTCGGCAACTCGACTCTGTTGCGGACTCTTCGCTCACGCTCCGCAGCCAAGTCAACGTCAATATGTGTAAGGGCATACTTAATTCTTGTCTAGACAGAGATCAGTTTCCGTACAACAACAGCTACAATAAACCATATAGACCACATAGATACCACGCGCCCCGTCAGGACGCACCCCACGCATACAGCGATTTCGTTGTCGTCTCGCTCGCTCTACCCGACGAAAATGAATAGAAGGGTTGTTAGTGCACGATAGCACCAATACGTGCCCAGAACATCTCTTCCCGCAGTCGGACGAGCTCTTTGTACGTGCGCTCCTCCCACGTCGCGTCGCCGATGTATTGGCCGTTGTCCGGTTCCTCCGCGACGTTGTCTACAAGCTTTTCCTTGCTGTCCCCATTCGCCTGAACTTCTCCTGGAGCATAGGCAGGCGGAGCCTCAGAGACAGACTCAGATTCCGAATGCGCAGACTCCGCGTGACCGTTGACAAGGGACGTCTTCTCTGCAGGAGCGGTGGCGAGATCCGTTTTCAGCACGTCAGCGGGGGCAGCGACAGCATCAGAATCAGATGCAGGCGCGCTGTCCTCAGTAGGCGGGGTCGCAGGGGGATTCTCTGTAGCGGCTATAGACTGTGGTTCCTCCGTGATATGTGATGTTGCATCGACAACTGCGATAGGCTCAACCGGGGCGGGCGCATCGGACGACGCCTCAGGGGCAGGCGCAGACGCCTCGGCATCACTGTTCTCCTTAGCCTCATCCTGCGTCTGCTCCGGGACAGTTTCTTTCGCTTCCTCGGCCTTCTGCTCTGTAGACGTAGGCTCTTCCGTGACAGGCGCGGGCTCAGGGATAGCCTCCGTCTGTGAAGGTACGTCAATGCTATCCCGCTTCGGCTGCTCTTCGTTCTGAGGTACGAGCGCGGACAATGGACGCGTCCTTGCAGCAGCACGGCGAGGCAACGGTGGCGGAGCAGGAGATCCCGTCCGCGAAGGCGGCTGAGACTTCGCCTCGGCGACAGGAGTAGCCGTAGTAGGCGTTGAGGCAGCAGCCTCAATCGCGGGCGGCTCTGCGGAGACGATCTCGGGCGCAGACTCGACTGCAGGTGCCTGTTCGGTCGTCGGGGTTTTCTGTGGGGACGGCTCTGACGACGGTTCTGACGACGGAGCCTTGGCGGCGATGTCGACCTGAAGCTCCTCCGTGGGTGTGCTGAACGACTCCGTCGATGTGCTTTGAGAGATGGGGCCAGTGGCGACGATAAGCCCGGATTTGGGTGCCGCGCCCTCATCTGCGGCGGCGGCCTTCGCCTCTCCCTCTGCATGGGGAGCCTCTTGCTTGGCGGGCGCCCCAACGGCTGCTTCGGGCTCTTTAAGTGCGGGCGCGGTTTCTTCCTGAGGAGCGGGGGCGGAAGGTTCCTTTGGTTGCTCCGTAGAAGACGCTTCTGGGTGAGCAGTGTCCGTAGAGGCCTTGACGTCCCCATTTAGCTCCGGCGTAATCGTCCTTTCCCTTCCCCTATTCCTCTTCGGCAAAGGCGGCGGCGGCGAAGCAGCAGCAGCAGCAGCAGCAGCAACGACTGGAGGAAGCGACTCCTTCTCCTCCTTGAAGGGAGGCGGCACACGATGCACCGTAGCGTTCGTCGAGGACTGTGATGTCGAATTCCTCGGCGAGTGCGAGACCGCCGGGTGAGTAGGAGGAGGCGGGGGCAGCGTCTTCCGCGACGGGTCTCTCGGCGGCAGTTTGGGTCTCTCCTTGGGGGGCTCAGATATCTTCGTGCTCACATTCTCTGTCGACTGCGACTTCGACACCGCAGGAGTCCCGCTCAAGCTGCGCTGCATCGAGCCCCACAGCGAGCCAAGCGCCGAGCCCACCTTAGGCCGACGGGGGGAGGAGTCTCGCGTAGAGGAGCTGTTGCGATCGTTGACATTCTCGCCTTCGGATGACGGCTTCTTCTCGAAGCCATTGACGCCTGGCTTGGGAATGCCGTGTGTCGGAGTGGGCATGGGTGGCTCTTCCCAAACCTTCTCGACGATGCTTGTGCGGACGAACGCCCACAGCGAGCATGTCGTGCGCAGCCGAGCGAGGCACCACCCGCTGGTGCAGAGGGGGTAGATCGCCTGGCGCGTCGGCGTTCCAGGCTGCTGGGTTGATAAGGGAAGGGACATGGGGAGGCCGGAGGAAGTAGAATCGAGGCGGAAAATGTACACCTGTGTCGGGGGCTCCGTGGGAGCAGAGCCGAACGAAGGCGTATGTCGATGATTCTGGCCCGTTAACGCTGGCAAAGTAATCTCACCAGAACGCACGTTTTTGAAGAGAGTGGTAGACCAAGACGCGCTTTGCGAGCCGGAGCGCAAAGGATAGGGAGTAGTAGGTGTACTGGGTGAGGAGTCGCTGGCCGAAGAGTATATCAACATCCCGCAGAGGGCGCAGACGACGTGGGTATGATGGTGGCTAGTGGGTATATTCGGTGGAGCCAGCTCCTCCAGAAGGGTCGTAAATTGTATAGGCTCAATCGTGAGTTGACCACTGTGAATCGCCCCTATCACGGAACGTCTTGACAACCAGTTCAGCGAGGGAGCGAGGTCCAAGCGCACAGTTGGATCGCTTTGAACGATTTGTCAGTATCAGTTGAAGATGAAGGAATGGATGCTACGCACGAGTCCTCAGCAATGATTCTTGCCAAGAACGGTAAAGGGGTGAGGGTAGACATGGCGGGTGGATGTGGCGATGCCGGACGAATAGCTCGCAGATGCGACACAAAGACGAGGAATTCGTGGTAAGGGACATGCGACGCGAAGAGATGCCGCCGGACTGTGTGGGTATGATTCACTCCATGTTCGACCCACTTGCCCTTGCCCATACGCAACCTCATCTCCTCCACTCTCCTGTCTGCCTGTTCCTTGTCTGCCTCCAACGTTTGCATCTGGGCCTGCAGAGCGCCGACGATCTCCTCTGCGCTTCGAAGGGCCGCCTCCGTCTCCTCGACCTTCCGCGCACTCTTGGCCTCGGCGATACGTGCCTCAGCCACCATCCGGTTCGCTTGGTCGAACAGGCCAGCGCTGAGATCGTCTAATTCCTTCTCGATTTCAGCGCGAGCACTCTCGGCCTGGCCACGGCGTGCCGCCTCTTCGGTGGCTTTCTCCATGAGACGCGTCAGCTCAGATGTCACATGCGACTTCTCGACGAGGAGTCCGGTGCTGAGCGCGGAGAGATGCTGTGTGCGTTCGAGCTCGAGTTGGCCGACCTTGATGGTGGCCTGACGTAGATTCTGCGATGTTACGTGAAGCTCATCTTCCAAGTCGGAAACACGGTCGTAAGAGCGGACGAGTTTGTTATTGAGTTGCGACACTTGCGAGAAGAGGTCCTGAACTTGGCTGCGGAGGGACTCGATGACCATTGCCTGTGCGTCCGGGTCAGATTGCTGTGGTTGCACCCTCGCGTCCTCTCCGCTTGCGCCAACCGGGGCGACTGTGATCTTCTGCTCGAGAAAATCGGCCTCGGCATTGAGCTCATGCATCTCGCTGTCGACTGAAGGTTTTTGAGCGTGTCCCATAGTTCCTGCCTAGTCACTAGGGATGGCTGGTCACCGGGATAGCCTGAGTAGTATGAGAGCTCCTAGCAAGGGGGATTTCAAGCACTAGACGGGAATAATCGAACGGGGACTAGAGTACGTGGACGGTCGAGACGACACAGCGAGAAGCCTGCGACGTAACGCCTCGGTCATCCCGTTCTGGGCGGCGTCAAAGCCTTTGCACAACAACCCACAACAACGCCTCTCTTGCCGGCGCTCCCTTTTCCTTTTCCGTCCACATCTTCCAGTCTCAACCTCATATGCATCCTGCTACTCTGATACTGAAGGTGAGGGTTTGTGTGACTGATTCTAGACAATAAATTGGACAATGACCATGCCACCGCTATGGAGCCCTGGTGAATCATGTTCTCGATATCCGGTCTAGTGCACATTCTATTTCGCACTCACCGAACGGGACAATGGTGTCCATGCGACGGTAGTAGCTGTAGGGAAATATGAGGCCAGAGGCTTGTCCCCACGCCGCTGAACAGCGCTGCCTACGTGGTTATCTTCGCGACAAGGTATCATGTCCTCCCGTTCGTGATTTTGCCTCACATAATCACACACGTCTTCCCTTCGCCCTTCTCCTTAACCTTCTCAGCGCGCCCGCCCTTCAAGACTTCCAGATACCGCGCCTCGGCCACATCCCACTGCGAGTCAACCTTCTCTTCCCACTGCCACCGCCATAGGTCTCGGATCGCTTCGCCCAGCTCGTCAAGAGGTTTCTTCAACAAATCAACCTCCTGTTCTTCCGAAGAGGCTGAAATGGGAGACCCGTCGTAGAGCCCAGGGTAGTTGAACTCGTACATCAGCCCTGCCTTTCCCGCGTCACGCACGACCTTGCGGGCGAACGGGAGCCGGACGTCTTGGTAAATGCGCAAGACATCCGGGACGCGGGATAGGGTAGTTTGTGGATCGGCGAGCCAACGGCCAAGAATATATGCGTCCTGAGAGGTCCGTCTTAGCATACCCAAACTCAAGCGAAAAAGACAGGGAGTATTACCTCGATAGCTTGACCTCCTCCCGCGCCAAAGTGTGTAGTCATGGCATGGACCTGCATAGAATGTTCATTTTCAAGCCACTACTTTACAAGGAGCGCAGTCCGACCGCACGTACCGCATCTCCTATAATTGCTACCTTGCCATACACAGAGAAGGGGAGATCTTCCATGACATGGATAGCCCATATAGTCGGCTTCTCGACACACTGGAATCGAGATGGTAAAGAGCAACTCCTGATCTGGAGATCTTCGTACATACCGAGAGCATCTGGTCGACCTCCGGCTCCCAACCTGGGTAAGCGGACAAGATATCTTCTTTCTTCGCATCTCTGACCCACTTATGCGGGTATACTGTGCCCTCCCCGTCGGGAATAGTGACGAAACCCACGAAGTTCAGATATTTGCCGTGCGAGATAGGGTAGGTGATGATATGCTGGATATTCATGCACGCAAGCATAATCAACCTGTGCGAGCTAGGACCGTGCAGAGTTCGACGAACCTTCCCCTTGCCCGAATACTAGACGTAACATTAGTCTTCCTGCTCACCGAAAAGCGCAGGCGGACTACTCACACTCAAAGGTGACACGCACTCCAGCGCATGATGCTTGGGCTCGATCTCTCGCAGGCTCTCCGAGGGAATCAAGTATCGATACGCAATTGTCCCCGTCCACTTTGGCACCGCCTTCTTGCATCGCTCACACTCCTCCTTCTTTACTATCCCCTTCTTTGCGCACTCCCTCTGGTGCGCATAATCGTACATCGCCGCGCGGGTCTTCGACTTGATCCCATCCGCCCCAACGATAACGTCCGCGGTCGCCTTCGTCCCGTCGGCGAAATGCAATGTGTAAGAAGTCCCGGAGTCCGTGTACTTCACGAGCCGTTTCGATGTGTGGACCGCACAGCTCGCTGGGATGTTTCGGACTAGAACGTCCACCATCTCTGCACGGTGCATGGTAGTCGAACCGCCTGCACAACAACGTGTGTATGAGCTCCGAAGTCGTCGATCCCGATCAGCACCACAATACGTACTAGGTACCATGACTCTACCGAACTCGTACCCCTCACGAGGCCAGTCCGACTTGCGGAACACAAACCCAGGCTCTGCATGCTTCAACCATGAGTACGCCGCAACAGCCACATGGGCAGCAACACCCCCACGTACTGATATCGTCGTCTTTACCGTCGGCTGCCTTCACGGCCTGGCTTGCAAGCTGGTCATACAGGCCCAGTGCGCGCATGACGGCCCACGTCCGCGGCCAGACAGAAATCCCAGCGCCGACGGTGGTAATCTCCGGGCCCGACTCGTACAGGTCCACTTGTATGGGCGACCTCGCCTGCTCGAAACGACCTAGGGCGACTGCGAGCGTAAGGCCCGCTATGCCCCCACCACTACGCAAGAGGTCAGACGAAGACCGGGTCGCACGATAAGCGAATACACGACGCACATGATGGCGAGTCTGAACCGCGGCTTCGCAGCTGGGGACCCGTCCGGCATGTCTGTGCAGCAGAGCTGGAGGAAGGGGAGGAAGCTTCAGAGATGTCGACTACCCCTTTCGCGAAGCCACGGCCTGGTGTACATATATCCAACTTTACAGTCTCGCATGTCACGCACCGTGTGAGAGCTGCCTTATAGATGTATATTCGGGGTGCACTGCGCCGGAAAGAGGATCCGCCTCGTATGCGCCAACCTCCCGAAACCCATCCTTACACGCACACGAAACAAGTACGGTATACCGGCGTCCCGGTATGCGGATGTCCCGCTCCGTGGTGTAACGACTCACAAGGATTGGAGCATGATGCAAATATAGCCAGGAACAAAGGTTATATTTCTGGGTAGGGGCAGTTATATCTGACTGGCTAGCAGGCAAACGTGGGTGATCAGCCTCGCTGCATTCGTTGGGAAACCCCGTGCGACATCTTGCCGAGCGAATTCCGTTCCCGTAGGCGTGCATAGGTGAAAGACGATGCGGTGTGACCTGCAATGCATGTAGTCAGATGTTTCTCGCTACATAGCATCAATGTAAGCATGAAACGTAACATTACGCATACGCGTTTCAATCGCTAGATCGCACGGAGGGGAAGTGGGGCCTTAGTAATGTATATGCGGTGAAACCCATACATTTAGCTTCAAAGGCGGGCCCCGAGGAAGTGCGGAGGTAGTAGAATACGAGATGCCGATGAGAATCTCGTGATGAGTAAACCCCTCTGAGTACTGACCAAGGCTCATGCGACTGCGACGAGGGCTACCAGTGCCTAGGGCCAGGTGGTGATGCATCGAGAAGCGATCTGTCGAGCTACTTGTCGGCATCGTGGCCATAAGAGATTGCGGTTCCGGCCTGAAGGCATTTCTTCGGGCCTCGTCACGAAGAACTCGATGTAGGCGGTAGATGAGATAACTCAATTCAAGGCCTCCAGGGCCCAGGCACGAACTCACGAACTCATACGGCGATTAGAGCGGCACAGCATATTGCACCCTGATGAGGGGATGAGTACATCTCCTGAGGCCAGGCGTGTTCAAGAAAGAGCCGAGTATGGCGCGTGACAAATGACGCACCTGTGAGAAGTAGAATCACTATGACGAGCAAATTTGGAGATAGCAAATATGTTCGCTTACTACACTGCAGAATCGGCAGCAGAAGAGACATGCAAGAGGTCCGGAATCGCATCCAAGAAAGCGGGATGTATCGTCGGCACGCAGGTGAATTCAATAGATCTGCATCTGCAACGACATCAGGCTGCAAAAGTGCACTTCCCATTTAAGCGAGCAGACGACAACAGTAGTGACCGGTGCATGTCCAAATCATCTAGTAGCGGTCCTTGTCCCTTGTCCTGCTGGACGAGTCATAACGTTCCTTGGGGGGAGAACGATCCTTATGCCTGTCGCGGTCCCTACGAGAGGACGAGTCGTGGTCGTCGTCCCGCCGGCGGTCGTAATCATCGTCTCGTCGGCGATCCCGACTGCGAACGCTCTCGCGGTACCGCTCTCGGTCGCGGTCATCCCGACGGCCATCACGGTCCTTGCGGCGGTCAGGGGAAGGCGACCGCCTCGAGCCATTCCGACCTGGGGAGGGAGACCGGCGTCTAGAAGAGCTCTCTCCGCTTCCACTGCCACCTTCGGGCGCTCGCTCCTTCTTGATGACGGGTACGTATCGTCTCTCGGGCCGCGCCTTCGCACCCCTCTTACCCTTGCTCCCGTCGTCGAACACTTCCTTCTCCTTCGCGCCAATGCCCAAGAGGGCGGGACGCGCCTGCGGAAGCCACGGTTCCACCAAACCCTTGTTCTTCCTGCTTGCGGCCTGCCCTTCCTTCCAACCCATCCCGCGGAGAAGCGCCGCGCCAAATTGTGAAACAGGCACGCGCTCGTAGTCCTCGAGCGTGGCCGGTTCCGGGAGCTCCTCGACGTCCTGCTTGTAAGCATCGTCCTCGGTCACGACGGGGATGACATCGATGTGAGGACCGTCAATTCCCGCGTCGTCCCCTGAAGAGGCGCTCGCAAGGATAGCGCGGAGGGCTTTTTGGTCCTCTGTCTCCTCCGCCTTCACATCTTGCACGGACTGCGGAGTCTCGGGAGCAATGGCGTCGGACATAGGTTCGTCCTCGCCTTCCTCAACCTTGACGCGCTTACGAGCCTGCAGACCTGACAGCTGCGGGCCCGAATTGATCGAGTCGCGCGTGCCCAGTCCGCCCACGGAGCCATCCGCTCCGGTAGTCGCAGCGGCACTGGGGGGAACGTATAGCTGTTTGCGCTTCCGCGCGAACTCGCGCCAATCTCTGTTTTGCAAGGCGGGGATCACGAGCGGGCCTTGAGGCTTTGGTTTTTCATGGAGTCTGCCACGGGAGTGGGCTGCTGTGAGTTGAGGACCCGATCTGGAAAAGGGGAATGAGGAGACACACCGCTTTGCGCCAAATTCGTCGAACGCCGTCACCAGCTCGTCTTCTACTCCTGAATCCTCATCTGAGCTGTCGCGCTCGCTGTATGTGCGGGTCGGCGGGCTGTTCCGCGAAAGGGGACTGTTTGGCGTGCTGGTGCCAGAAAGATGGCGGGGTAGTGCAGGGACCTTGAAGTTGGAAGAATCTGAGTCGGAGTCGGCGCGAGCAACAGGTGTTGGTCTGCGGATTGTGAAAGAAACCTTGCTCGCCGCAGCAGATGAGGAAGACATTGTGATGGTCGACGGGGTAAGACGACTAGTCCGTACGAGTCGTGAACTCGTTGAATGGCGGTCCCGATGGCGTGGGAACACCCCACCACACGGGCGCCTACACCTGGCAACGATGAGCGGACTCATTGAGGCCGTGTCCTCCTTGTCTTCCTCCCTGCACCTTCTGACTCTCGAATCGATACCGTACTGGTATGTGCGCTCTATTATGATTGCTCTAGGATAGGAAGGGGACTCAGCTCCGCTCGTTGGCACACAGCGACGAATTTGGCAGGACGCCCCGCCTCGTGTATTCCACAAGTCGTTCGCCGTCGAGTCACTCCCCCAATAGTCTTCTTTTGTGTCTCCTCCCAATATGGCACCCAAACGCAGAACAGACACCGAAGATACCATCGATAAAAGGCGTGCACGACGCCCTCAAGTTATCCTCCGTACCCTCCCTCCCATAATCTTCTCGACCCCAAACAACGCCCTTACCTTCCAGCTCACCATGTCCGTCCCAGGAGTTAAGCCCTCGTCTTGTACGTCCGAATGTCTAAGTTATGTATGACGACGCTCATCTGACTGAACTGTAGCCACCACGTCACCGATCGACACTCGTCCCTCCTCCTTGGAGCAGACCTTTGGCATTAACACTCACAAGATGTACGAAGACTCGCAGGTCGTGGAGCGCGAGTTTCAGCGCGTCAAGACCGACCTCACCACCAAGAGTCAGACCCTCGACGAGAAAATCACCGGGCTCGAGACGCGCCTCACGGCCAAGATCGACGCACAGAAGGCCTACGTGGACGAAAAGCTCGGTGCAACGAAGACCTACGTGGACGGCAAATTCAAGAAACAGGAGGAGCAGTTGTCGCAGATGCAACTGAACCTCGACCTTCGGCTAGACGACCATTTCGACATTGTCGACAACTTCTCGAAGAAGACTGAGCAGTGGTGTAACAAGCATGCGGAACTTGTTGATGGGAACTTCCGCGCGGTGGACAAGCGGTTCGACGAGATGCAGAAGAACGTCGATGAACGCTTCAGCAAGGTCGATGAGCGGTTCGACGCTCTTGAGAAGCGGTTTGACGGTCTCCAGGATTTGCTCCAGCGCCTGCTCATCCAAGGTGGCGCCTCCCCTACTTCCTTCACCCCTCAGTCCTCCCAAGAACCCCTCCCTCCCTTGTCCCTTCCAACAGTCACCGTGAGCGCCCCGTCTTCTCCTGTTGCAGGCCCCTCGAGCGCACGAAGCCGTTCCCGCCCGCCTTCTACGACGACTCGCGATGCAGCTTCCATCCGCAGCGGCGAGCAGCGCCCCGACACCATCGCAAGCGTGTTTCGCAGTATCAAACGTCTCGCATCGAAGGGTCTCATCAAGAGCAAGGAGCGTCTGGATCAGTGAGCGACCGACCGTATGCTCTCCAGGTTTGTTGTCTACTCTCAATCTCCGGGGTTTCGGTTCTGATGATGTCTGCTGCGACAGGTGCCTCCGCTTCCGTCAGCTATGGTTCCGCTTGCTATCCCAACCAACCTCCCTGCACAATCACGCAGTCCATCCTCTTGCTGTCTGATCTGCTTGTCACCGCTGCCTGCCTCAAGACCGTGACTAATGTCGTTAATACCCATGCATATCGCCTCTCACATCATTTTATCTGTTTTGTGTTCAACGTCCGCTCATGCTTCTTATCCTTGCAATTGTCTGCTATCACTTGTGACGTGTCTTCACGTACCATAGCACACTCGTTATTTGCTTTCCTCTGTCAGCGCATGTGAACCTGTATCTGTTGTGTACTGTTAATGGAATCCTTGCTATCCACCTCCTCTTCCTGTTGTGCAGCCGTTGTCGCCGCCGCCGCCGCCGCCGCGGGCTCTTACGTCTGATACAGTCATCTCCTACGCAACCCCAAGATTCTATGTCATTATGCGCGACTCAGTTGCTGCAGCTCTCCACCTTGCACCCGAGCCACTCGCGCGCTGCATCGAATAACACTCAGGTCGGGCTGACTAGCACAGGTTCCAACTGTCGTGATATCATGATAGTACATACACTAACGCCTCGAAAGTGCCTCGACGACAACTGCCAACAACAGAGACATGCGAAACAACAGTATCGTCTATACAAGTGTCCGTGCTAGCCGCGCGTAAGCCCGGGTGCGGGCGACGTAGAGTGTCCAATTTTCTGCAATCGTCCGTGCGTCTCTCCACCTGTCCCTCTCGTACCCCTTCCCGTCCTTCTCCATCAGAGTACGGTGGCCTGTTATGACCCCCGACCGCCCATTGCACGTGCGACCGCGGTGGAGGGGGCACTTACTCGGTGGTGACCGACTTCGCCCTAATATATAATGATCAGTAAGTAAGCACCACGCGTATAGAACCAAGGCAAATGTACGCACAAGTTCCTAGGGAAGTCGACATCGAAGCCGTTCTTCACCGCCAAGTGGTAACTGAGCAGCTGCAGGGGGATGATGTTGATGATACCCTGCAAGCAGTCGACCGTGCGGGGCACGCGGATGGTCTTGCAGCCTTTCGGGATGCCGTCGTCATCCTCGTTGCAGACGACGATGGGCTGCGCCTTGCGGGCAGTGATCTGCGAGTACGCGCTCTGCACCTTGGGATAGAGCGAGTCCTGCGTCATGACGATGATGACGGGCATGTTCTCGTCGATAAGCGCCAGAGGACCGTGCTTGAGCTCGCCGGCGAGGATACCCTCGGAGTGCATGTACGAGATTTCCTTGATCTTGAGGGCACCCTCCAAGCACGTAGCGTACCTATAAGTTGAGGTGAGGACCCTACACGGAGGCAGTGGCGAGACAAACACAATACTTACTGGTATCCACGACCCATGATAAGTAGGGACCGCTGGTTCGCGAGAACGCCAGTGGCGAGCTCCTGGAGACCCTTGTCGCCCTCGAGCACCCTCTTGATCTGACCGGGCAGTGCGTGCAAACCCTCTATGATTTGGTTGCGGCGCTCGGTGAGCGAGATGCGGTCCTCGGAAAGCTGGAGAGCCACCATGAGGAGCGCGATGTATTGCGACGTGTACGCCTGGCAAAGCGAGCATCAGCACAAGCATCCACCGAGCAATCATGGTACACACCTTGGTTGACGCAACACCAATCTCAGGACCCGCGTTGATGTGGACACCGCAGTGGGTCTCACGCGAGATTGTCGACCCGACAGTGTTGACGACACCAACGCAGAGCGCACCGCGCTCCAAGCAGTAGCGAAGGGCGAGGATGGTATCGGCCGTCTCGCCACTCTGGCTGACGAACACGCAAACGTCATCACGGAAGATAGGAGTCTTCCTGTCGAGGAAGTCCGACGCGAGTTCGACGGAGACAGGGATCTCGGTGAGCTCCTCAAAGATTGCACGCGTGGCAATAGCGGAGTGATAGCTAGTTCCGCACGCGCAGAAAACGATGCGGCGACCGCGACGGATGATGTTGAGATAAGCACGGAGACCACCAAGGGTAATGACGTGCTGGTCAAAGTTGACACGACCACGCATGGTGTTGACGACCGACTCAGGCTGCTCGTAGATCTCCTTCTGCATAAAGTGGTCAAACTTGCCCTTCATGATCTCCGCAAGCTCGATCTCGAGGGTTTCGATCGTGCGGTGCTGAGCCTGAGGAGCGCCGCCGGTCTCTTCGTTGCGGCGGAGACGGTGGATGTGCAGCTCGCCCTCAGCAATGTGCGCGATATCATCATCCTCGAGGTAGAGGACGCGCTTCGTGTGCTCGATGATCGCGGACGCGTCAGACGCAACGAAGAACTCGATGGGTTGAGGAAGACCGTCCTCGGACATGAACGCACGGGACTGGGTGCGAAGCATGCTGGGGCCAGCAGGGGGAACAAGGAGACCACCAGCGGAGGCGGCAGGGGGGGCAACTGCGCGTAATCAGTACAGATCGAGTAGGATCTTAGCCAAGACGTACGGGTGCTGCCGCTCTTAGCGTCGCTGTCCGGGCCAGCAAACTCAACATCGACAAAGTCAACTTTGAGCTTCTTCTCGGTCTTAACACCGATCAGGAGGGGAGAACCACGACGGGCGGTGACGGCCTCATTGGGGTAGTGAGAGGACTTGAAGACAAACGCGAAGGAGCCCTCAAGCTCCTTGAGCACCGTCTTGACGAGCTCGGTGAAGCTAGGGCGCTTGTCGGGCTGCGAGTCGTAGATGTACTTGGAGAGGATAGCGACAGCCTCTGTGTCAGTCTCTGACTCGAACTTGTAACCGCGCTTTTGCAGGACAAGGCGGAGGGCGGCAGCGTTGGTTACGATACCGTTATGAACGACTGTGAACTCGGCCTTGGGATCTGACTTGAGAGGGTGGCAGTTGACGATTGAAGGAGGACCGTGGGTGGCCCATCGAGTGTGCGCGATGGAAACCTGGGAGAGGAAAGTCTTGGAGGTGTCGACGTTGGACTCGGCGATCTTCTTGCGGAGGCCAGCGACCTTGCCGACCTCCTTGAAGAAGAACATCTCTCCGGGCTTGTCGCCATCGATGCCAATACCTGCAGAGTCGTAGCCACGGTACTCCTGGCGGGCGAGACCGTTGCAGAGGATCTCACAAATCGTCTTCCGGTCCTGGGTGAAGAGCGTCAGCGAGCAGTACGACGCACACTAAGACATTCTAGACACGCAAATGTGGGACTGTCCGACAAGCCTAACAACGAGGGAGGACCAAAACCCGAGTTTCGAACACGTGTTGTTGCGCGCAAACCAAAAATGAAACAACGTCTCCAGGCGAATGCGCAAATGCAGGTGTATCGTTCGCTAACGAGGTATGCAGACAGTCCAACGAAGAGTAAAGGAGCATCTCAGGAGCTCGATGGATTGACGAGGGTCGAGGCATCGGAAGCGGAGCTGGCCGCGCGACCTCGACAAGGAACACGATAGAAACATAATGTCATGTTCAAGTTCAGAACTCAATACGCGCGCGATGCGCATCCGAGGACGATCGTCGCACTCCTCCACCTCAACTACTGGGGCAGGCGTCCGTGCATGGTCCCTTCTGACTTTGCCCAGGTTTCCTCCATAGCAATCCATTGCTCCCACAGTCCAATCAAGCCGGCGCAGTTCGTTCCGTAGCAGCAAATATCAAACACACCTTCTCCTGGAGGAAGCTGCAGTACGCGAAGATCCCGCACATGGTGATCTACGATGGTGGGGGCGTGTCTGGCGTTGCAAGGCGTTTGGGGGCCGATCGTCGGAGATGGGGAGTCAAGGGTGGAATACACGATCTAGAGAGGGACGATGGAGAGCAAGGGAGACGATGTTGCTGGGAGGGGTTGAAGATGTTTATATATGCGTTCCTGCATCTGGGACGCGTCGCGAATAGATTGGCTTACGTAAGCACACTGCCGAGGCTGAAGCTGTGTTCCTCAAATGTCCGCCCGCCGCACGTTTTAGGACAAGTCCTCTTCCCAGCAGGGGCTTTGTCCAGCCTCCTCTGCACTGGTTCCCTTCTCTATCTCCGCATTTGTGGCGGCGCGTGCGGCCATTGCAATCATCAATGCCGACACTGTCGCCGTGGGCTTGAAGAGACGTTTCAATCGCACTGAAAGGGGAGTGTGCCGACGATCGAGTGTTCCGGTGCGCGCACTGCTTGCGCTCGTCCTGTCTTCTCTGCCTGGCCGCCCTGGCAATCGACATCCCCACCCCCGAACGTGCGTCCGTGCTCACAATTCGATCAGCAAATTCGGACAATGTGCCCCGGGCGCGTCAGCTAGCTATCAACTCTGACGCAACGGCGTCGGCGTCAGGACTGGATTCGGCGATTTACAACACCCCGTTCTTGGTGCTCGCGTTATCTCTCGAAGACGGTCTCAACGCACCTAAAGCCGACGTGCAGTCTCGCAGCGGTCCCCGATGTCCGTGTCCGACGTCGTCCCACTCAATGCGAGCTTCGGAGCGAATGCCTTCCCTCGGCTATCTTCCTCCGTAAAGCAAGTATAGCCATCGCGGTCTCCACAGCCTCATTAGCGTCACCGCCGCCGCAACCAACCGTGTTCTTGGATCTGAACACTCTTGGGCGGAGAGCGGCCTTCTGGTGTCTGGGCATGACGTGGCGACCCCACGACGTCTTCTCTATCTCTCGCTGTGCGCCGCCATTGTGATATCCGGTAGTCTTTCTGTTGGACTTGTGTTGGACCCTTGATGCTCTTGCTCTCCGAGATGCCCTCTGTCAGACTCATTCTTGCTTCCTCTTGCTCTGCTCGTCGCTGGCCGAAGTCTACTCGAATGTTCACGGGCGTCGTGGAGATCTCCAAAAACGACGCCCTTCTTGCTCTTCTGTCTCGCTGTAGGACATCCAGCCAGGTCCATTGCCCCGCGCTGTTCATTAACAGGATCGCCAGGGCCCTCCCCAGCTTCATCGCACCCTTCATCTCAGCGTTCGGGGACACCGAGCTCAAATTCCCGAACCCCGAACTCAAATTCGCACATCGCCTGCCGCTACACCAGCTGACCTGCCAAGGATGCTCCAAGGACGTTCTGCAGCCTCGTCGAAGCAACGTGTCCTTGTTTCTACGTGCTATTGCTGTACTCGAGGCAATCGTATCATATCTCTCTGCCGTAATCGTTCAGATGCGCCAGAGTCGAGACCATCGAGTCGCTGGGCACCACAGCATGCTGCTCGTATCTAAGAAGGCGGAGAATCAGGGGTGCATAAGACGAGAACGTGCGTCATAAGGCATCTAACCGAGAACAAGACCGTTCTGCGAATGAACATAGCTTTGAGCTCTACAAGAGAAAGGAGGCAGATTGTGCCACGATGCCATTAAAACGCGCTTGCAGTAGCTGCGACGTTAGAGAGCACGTCCATCGCCGCCCTCCAGAACTTGTGCTGCTCAATCGACACAGGAACGCGTATATCTCTGCTCGACATACGCCTCTACCCTCGTCAAATGCGCACCGTGGCTGGTTTCCAGGGGAGGATTGCGTCCAATAGCAGCTTTCCGGCATCGTGGGAACCTGAAAGCGAGAAATAGGGGAGGACGTGTTCGGGGAAAGGCACGGACAGGCACGCGTCGAAGCGACGATTTTGAAAAAGGCAAGAGCAACGCAGCCTCGCCGCGTAGGATCGAAGGCAGGGCTTGATGAGCACGGATGCTGGCTATGCCACCGGGAGACTGGCAAGTCGCCATTACCGGCAAAGCTTGAGGTGCTCAGCGTGAAAGGGCATCCGCCCAAAGCCACAGCGCGCTTCCTCCCACGGATCCTCCTCGTAGTCATTGGGAACGCTACGATTGAACAGTTTCGTGATTACCTCGAATAGCTGGCCAGGGGACGCGCAGAGCTACGTACCGATGTACTACGATCTTGACGTGCACTCCGCGTTTGCATAGCTTGTGCAGCTTCTTACAGACCAGGTCTTTGATATGCGCATCCGCACGCTGTGCCTGCTCCCTGTTGAGTGGCTTTGTGACTATTTGCCAGCGCCTGAAGTAGAACTCCACCGTGTGGAGGCTTGCGAAGGAAGTCCCTTCCAGGACCTGCTCAAGGAGCTCCAGACCCCTGTCGTCGACTTCTGGGTATGAAACTGGGCTCGTGGGAGGGGGAGGGTACCAGTATATGTCTAGGGAGAGAAACAGCGTGCGAAGCCGGCCAGAGACGCTTCGAAGGTTTGTAGAGAGCTGGAGCCAATTCTTGCGCTTGTCACTGCCGCCTCTTATCGTCAGAGACTCTAGGAGTGTAAAAGGTGCGAGACAAAAGTCCTCTAAACTTTCTTAGCCTCCAGACTCCCCAAAGATACGCAGTTGGAGCTCACCATTGGTTACATTGAGGCTGATATCCAAACAAGTGATGGATGAGGTAAATGCTTCCCACTGAAGATCAAGATGGCGCGGTGTGATTGCAAGACGGCGGAGAGAGGACACAGTGGGCGTCTGGGAGAGCCACTGAAGAAAAGTATTCGAGTCGGAGTCTTCGTCGAAGTCGATGGCAAGTGTCTCGAGCATTGGCCGCGAGTGAATGCCGTTCAAGAATCTGACAGGATCCTCAGAGCCAATCCGGAGAAGGAAGAGGTTTCTCAAGGCCGTTAAGCCGGTGATGCAGTCACGGAGAGCTCCGAGGGAGCTGAATGTGCAATCGACCAGCAAGAGCTCCCTGATGCGTCCAAATTGAGAGAGGGCAAGATGAGCCCGCGGATGTGAGAACTCCGACCAATCGAGTTCGAAGAGAGCGAGGGTGTGCAAGTTCGGTAGCTGGCCAGCGAGTTCACAGAGGCCCCTGTTACTCTTCGCTTTAAATTGTCTCTCAATCGCGATGTTGTCAGGATCACGATCACCAGCATACATGAGCGTACGCGCTGACGCGAGCCATCGCTGCATCTCCTCACGATGAACGACGTGGCGAATGAAGGAGTCGTATGACGCTGGTTGATAGAAACGCAAGTGTTGGAAGAGCCTCCGCCTACTCGCCTCCAGCCAAACGTGACATACGAGCGCGCAGGTGCATAATTGTGCGGCGTTACCGTCGACATACTCAAGGATGATGTCGATGATGTCAGGTGGGATGTATGGCACCATGATCTATGGAATACGTTGGCTATTGGCCACGCATGTCGTGCCAATCTACTCACCAATCAAGACCAGATCGACCCTCGGCGGATATGAGCTCTGCGATGAAATCGACGATGAGGCCACGTATCGACGATCGAAAGGAGTCGGTCGAAGAGGTACACAGAGCAGACAGGCTAATGCCTTGAATGGTGGTCCTGTTGGCGGTTTGGAGTTGCTGGACGAGTCGCAAGTAATACCTGGCCCACGGGAGTCTGCGGCGGTTGGTGTCCATGTCCAAGCCGAGGCCGCTCTACTACCATAGCAGAAAAGCGCCCGCCGCGGCCTTCAGCGTCAGGAGAGAGGCAGTGGATGGGCATCGAAACCTTGTCTGCCAGGAATTTGCGACTCAACGTCAACACGCACTGGCAATGAATGCATAGGGTCACCATCACACAAGTAGCCCGTCGTGAAAAGGCTTCTTGCCAAAACCTCGTCTTGCCTCCTCCCACGGGTCCTCACCCTCACACATGTCAAATTCTATATGATGAGCCTGAGATCGACATCAAAAGACATCGTATCCCTCAGCAAGTGAGGGGTCACTACGTATCGACGCACAATCAAATTCAACACCATTCTCTTGACAAGCTTGGGAAGCTCTTTTTTTGTAACGCATTCATCACAGCGACACGCGCAAGCTCCTCCTGCTCCTCACTCAGCGATCCGATGAACACCTTCCTCAGGTTCAATTTGATCACAAGGAGTTCGTGAATTACTTCGATTGCAGAACGGACTCAAGTCCCCCGTCGGTGAACTTGTTCAAAGCGCTCAACCTCGACACGGAGTTCATCGCCTCTAGAGAAGAGCAGCTGACATTCCGTGCATTCCACAGATGCGAGGTTACTTCTATACAACACATGGGCAAGATAAAGTACACCCTGCCGCCTCAGTCTAGTCTCTACAACAACAAATACATAGATACCGATATTAACAAGGAGCGTGCTGCGATACTTTTTAAGGAGTGGGTAGATGGCATCCACGCTCACAAGACTCTCAGCGTCCCTCGATTCTAGCAAGCCACTTCGCAACTTCGGCAGACGCCTTCGCGCAAAGCGCTCCGTCCCGCATCAGGCTGTAGTGGTCCGCCCCCTCAACAGTCACCACCTCTAACTGCGGCAGCACCGACCTCGTCCAGAAGTTTGTCTCCTCCGGACTCGTACACGTCGGCGTCTTCAGATCATCATCATCCGACAAGCCGCCAATCCCGCTGTCCAGACTCCTCTGTGCCGACCGGTTGAGATACGGCACCGCGAAGCCCGCCTGCTCAATCTCTTGCACGCCCATCCCGATGCCCGCCCGGACAAGCAACACGGGGACGTCGCACCGTTTCGTCGTGAGCCGTCCGATGATGCCATCGACGTGCGCCTGGTGCACGCGCGAGAACTCCTCCGCGGACAGCTTGTCATTTCCATGCTCCGAGTCGAGCGGCGAGCCGGTGTATCGCCAGCCCTCCGAATTGAAGCTGTCGATCAGCACGACGCCGCGGACACGCTGTCCCGCTGCTAGACGTTTCTGAGCCAGCGCAAGCGCCAACATACCGCCGACAGACCAGCCTCCGAGGAAGATATCGCTTGCCGAAGAGATGAGGGGTGTGTAGGCCGCAACGTAGCTGGCCATAGTGGGGAACTGAGAGCGTAGCTCGGCGAGGGTGGTGGTGGGGTTGGAGATGGCATGGATATCGCGCGAAAGCGAGGTCAAGTTCTTGTCTACGGAAAGGGTGGATTGAGTCAAGCGTCGAATATTGGATCCGAAAGAAACACTGACATTCGTTCCCAAGTCCACCGCCGTCATGGATCATCCAGAGCGGTGTCGACCCTTGACCATTCTCCTGCACCTGCACCTGCCAAACGAGACCGTTGCCTTGTCCAGGAAGAAGGCTCTCTCCGACATCAGGCGACGAGCTCGCCAGAGATGAGCTCGCGCCAAAGTAGACCGCCAGATCTGCCACAGTCGGTCCCGCCGTGAAGTCCTTGAGCGAGATGACAAAACCTAGAGTCTTCAAGCCCGAAAGCATGCGCACGACGCCGATCGAGTCTCCTCCCAACGAGAAGAAGTCGTCGTATACCGAGATCGACTGCGCCTCGCGGCCCAGCACGTCGCTCCACACCTTCGCAATAGTCTTCTCCAACGCGGTCTCCGGCGAACGCGGCGCATGGCTCTGCGTCAGGCCCGCAGAGAAGCTCTCGATGGTCTCGGAGGCGAGAGCCTTGTAGAACGCCTTCAACTGCTTCCTGTCGAACTTTGAGTTCGTGTTCTGTGGCATCGCCCTGAGCGCCAGCCACACCGTCGGAACCGCATACACTGGAACCGCCTGCCGGCATGCGGCGACGCTCTCTTGGAGCCACGCCTTCAGCTTCCGAGCCTCTTCCTCATCTCTCGGCTCCGCGAGCTCAAGCTTGGCCTCTCCCGTGGGCGCGAGTGTCCTGCTCATGAAGGTGACGAGATGCGGCTGCCCACGAAGCTGCAGTAGCTCCACAACCGCAAACGTCTCCCCAACGCCCGTAATCGCGTCCTCGACCTCGCCCGTATCGATGCGTAATCCGCGAAGCTTGACAAACGCGTCGTCTTGCCTGCCCAGATACTCGATAAACCCGTCGCTTGTCCACCGCGCGCGGTCACCGGAGCGGTACATCGTCAGGCCAGGGGCGAACGGATCAGGGATGAACGCCGCAGCGGTGAGGTCGGGCCGGTCGAGGTACCCGCGTCCGACTTGGTTGCCGGAGAGGCAGAGCTCTCCAACAGCCCCAACAGGGAGGAGGCGCGAGGGGTCGCGAGTGTCCACGATGTACGCACGGGTGTCACCGTAGGAACGACCGATCACGCCTGCGGCGGCTTTGGTGTGCGCGGTGAAGGTCATGCCGACGCAAGAGACGGTAACTTCGGTCGGGCCGTAGCTATGGAGGCGCGGGTACAGAGTAGTACAGTCAGCGACTCTGCTCGCGAGGGTATGTGGCCACGTAAAACTTACTCATCCATAAACGCAACCTGGCCCTTCCACCGGTCAACGAGTTGGCCCGGGAGCTTCTCTCCGCCAACAAGGAGACTCTTCAGATACGGGTGCTCGACGTCATTCCGAATCAGCTGAGCGATAGCAGGAGTGAGAACGGTGTAGTCCACACGAGTCGAGTTCAGCACATTCGAGAGGTCGGTGAGTACGTCGCTCATGTTCGCGAGCACAAGCGTCGCGCCCTTAGTGAGCGCCATGAAAATGTCGCCGAGACCCTGGTCGAATGAGAAGGGGCTGAAGTGGAGCAGACGTTTGACGTCCTTGATGGGATATACCGTCGTACCGCTATGACATACTACCCGTCAGCAAACACATGAGACTGAAGAGTAGACTATAGACATACTTGGCGACATAGCCCATGATGTTGCGATGCTCTATCATCACACCCTTCGGCTCTCCAGTAGATCCACTTGTGAAGATGACGTACGCCAACGAGTTAGGCGTCTGATCCTCGTTGATGCACACCTCCGGAGATTGCAGCCTTGCAAGCTCGGCTACCGTGACGAAGGGTACGGGGAGCTCGCGCGCGATCTCCGGAACATCAGAGTCGCACAGGACGAACGGCGCACTACACTGACGAATGCATGACAGCAGTCGTGCGAGTGGCCACGAGACGTCCAATGGGACAAAAGCGCCTCCCGACTTCATGACCGCCATGATACCGACGACGGCCTGAGACTGGTCGGCGTCCTTATTGAAGAGGACAGGGATGGGCACCTCGACCGTCACACCCCGCGCTCGTAAGCCGTGCGCGGCGCGATTCGCCTGCGCCTCCACCTCCGCATACGTGAGTTCCTGGCCGCTGGTGTGTTCGACGGCAATACGGTATGGGTGCTTGCGCGCAACCCTCTCGAACAAGCGATGACAGAATGGTTCCGCCGCGAGTTCGGGGTCAGGTGTCAGGCCAATCCCGACGTCCTGGAGGTATCCGCGCTCCTCATCGGTGACAATATCAATGTCGGCCACAGTAGAAGAGGGAGACTCAAGGATAGCGTCGAGTGTCGCGAGCAAGTGAGAACGGAACCAGTGAACGTCCTCTTCGGAGAGGTGATGTGAATCGTACTCGATATCGATCTTGAGGCCCCGGTTGCCAGGAAGCAGGAAAACGGTGACGCCGAGCGGGTAATTCATCTCCATCTGATGTCCATGGACATCCTCACCGAAGAGCGGGTGATTGTGAAGGTCGAGCTCCGGAATGTTCTCCACGGTCAGCAAGACCTGGAAGAGAGAACGCGAGAAAGGGCTGGCCTTCAGGATGTCTGCGAGGCCAATGTACTCGTACGCTGCAGCAGCAGTTGAGCGCTCTTGCACGGTGGAGAGGACGGAGTCGAGAGAAGCGTCAGGCGGGAGGCGAATTCGGAAGGGAAGTGTTGCAATGCAAGGCCCCACCACGTTCTCCACTCCTGCCAGGTCTCCTGAACGACCTGAGGTGACGACGCCGATGAGGACATCATCGGTATTGCCATGAATACCGAGAACGACGGCGAGAGCTAGACGGATAAGGGTCGACGCCGTGACCTTGCGCTCGCTGCAAAATTTGGTGAGGTCACCCGAAGGCGTCCACGACGCCGTGATAAGCGTGTCCGTCGCAATGTCGCTGGCATCGTGAGGAATCTTAGGCCAAGAAAGTAGTGTGGCATCCTCGAGCTCGTTCGTCCAGAACGTGAGCGCGGTCGCTGTGCTCTGCTGACGCTCCCAGCGTATGAAGTCGCTATACGGCAAAGAGGGGCTGGTAATGCTGGGAACCTTACTCTTCTCCAGAGACTCGTACGCCTCTTGGACGTGATTGAGAATGATAGGCAAACTCCACCCGTCATATTGCGAGTGGTGGATCTGGAAGAGCATGATGGAGGACGTAGGGCTTTCGAACAGCGCGACACGAGTGGGGATGATGCCGAGATGAAAGCCCGATAGACGAGACAGTTCCAAGTAGTCAGCAACGACGCGTTCGAGATCTGCTTCGCTGGAGACGCGGTCGTGGGCGAGATGCAACTCAGAGGCTTCCGCCTTGAGGACCACCTGTAGGATATCCGTCGCAGGCATTGGAGGAATGACAAACGCAGTGCGTAGGATGGGATGACGTCCAACGACTGCTTTCCAAGCGGCGTGCAAACGAACGGCGTCGAAATGTCCAGATCGTTTGAAGGCGTGCTGGGCGTAGTAGCTCTACAGGATAAGAATAAATACGATGGTTCTAGAATAATATACTGACAGACTGATCATACCTGGGGATTGCTAGCCGCGAGAGACACAAGTCCAGAAACCGTCGCAGAACAAGGATAGACATCCTCGATGATGTCCTTTGAGTAGCCCATAGACGCCACGATGGAATCGAGGGACACCGTGGCCAGTGAGATGAGTGAGAATGGCTTGTACTTCTCCTCGACGCGGCCTGCCACGTTGGAACCGCGTTGCTGAGCCAAAGCGGCCTGTGCTTTGACAGTAGTGGCCTTCCGGAGGTCGCTGGTCTTCAATTGAAGGCCTCGTGCACGCAGGGCCGATGCGAGACGGATGATGGTTACTGAGTCACCGCCACATTCGTAGAAATCACGGTGCAAGGGCACGTTCTCGATCGGGATCGACAACAGAGTTGACCAGCACTCCGCGACCATATCTTCGGTGGCTGTGCGCGATTCGTCGGACGAGTCATCCACAGAGACAGGGGCGACGATTTCGAGTTCCGCGGCACGCGCTCGCAGCTGACGACGGTCCGCCTTCCCGTTCACCGTGACGGGGAGCTTATCGAGATGGACCAGGGTGGAGGGTCGCATATAGATCGGAAGATGACGAGTTACCGTCTCGACGATTTCCTTTTCCACGACAGGGATGTCTGCTGAAGAAGTAGGCTGAAGTACGAGAGTGAGCATCGTCTTGCAAGGACGAGACACGATCAGGCTGACCTCGATACAGTAGAATGCGACCAAGTCTTCGCGTCCGTCTTGCACACGCTTCACGACACACGTGGCATAAACATCAGGAACGCGCGAGATGACCGCTTCAATCTCCAGCGTCTCCACGCGCTGACCACGGATCTTCATCTGATCATCGGCGCGTCCGTAGCATTTTAGGTAGCCATCCTGGACCCACGCACAGAGATCGCCGGTGTTGTACATGAGCTGACCTACGTTCTCGCCAGTCGCAAAGGGGTCAGGACGATACGCGGCTTCAGTGAGATCAGGTCTAGCTAGATAACCCTTGCTCAGCTGGGGGCCAGCGATCCAAAGTGTACCGACAGCGCCGTGAGGGACCATACGGAGCTGATCGTCGAGAATGTAACCGCGACTCCAACCGAAGGGCTTGCCGATGATAGTAGGATCCTTCGTGCCGTCTTCGACCACATCGAAGGTGCATGATACGGTTGTCTCCGTAGGTCCATATACGTTACCGAGTGTAAGGCCAGCCTGTGTGAAGCGGTCTCGGACAGCAGGCGTAAGCATCTCGCCACAACTGTAGACAGTGTCGAGAGAAGGGACCTCAGCGGTTTCGAGTAGGCTGAGTACGGTAGGAGTCGTCATGACGAAGTTTGCGGAGAGACGGCGCATGACTCCGGGCAAGTCGTCCATCGTTGCCTCCTTTGAGGCGAGACAAAGACACCCGCCTGAAGTAAGCGTGATGAACATGTCCCAGATGGACTAAAAAGAACATTGTTAGTATTCAGCGAGGGCGGTTCAGCTACGAACTTACGGCGTCGAAGGCATAATTCGAGAACATGAAGGTGCGCAGGTTATTTCTCTTGCGAAGGGCTCGGTTCAGTGGCGGTCCGTCGATCGTCGTGTTCACGACGGCAGTATGGTGCACCATGACGCCTTTAGGCGTCCCGGTCGTACCCGACGTAAACAGGACGTATGCAAGATCTTCTCCTGTGCCCCGTCCTGAGAGCTCAACATCGGGATGGTCCAGCCACTGCACATCATTAAGGGCAATAACCGCAGTCGACCCGCTGAGACGTCCCCGGACGTCATCGAGTAATGCGGACTGCGTCAGGACGACCTTGGCCTTGACAGCGTTACAGATGACAGCAGTCCGCTCAGGTGGATGATCAGGATCAAGAGGGACGTAGGAGGCGCCCGCCTTGAGCTGCGGAAAAGGACAGCTTAGCGTCTTATCTTGAGAAGCCGGAGAAGATCATCCAAAGACCGAGATCCCAACTCACCACAGCGTAGATTGCGATAAGCATGTCGATCCCGCGAGCGAAGAAGATCGGGACAATGATTCCAGGGCCGACGCCGTGGGACGACGCTAGATACCCGGCGAGGGCACCGCAACGCTTGTTCATATCCCCGTATGAGACCGTGGTGATTTCACCGCTATGTTCGTGGAAGCAGAGCGCCGGAAGGTGTGGAGAAGTTCGAGCGATGTCTTCGAAGTAATGATGGATGCAGGGAAAGGTGACCTCGGAGGGAAGATCGTTGTTCTGGCTTAGCTTCAGGAGCTCCGTCTTCTCGTCCTCCGGGAGACAGGGAATGGAAAAGAGAGGGAGGGCTGAGGAGGAAGAAGTAGCGATGCTTGCGAAAACCAGAGATAGACGATGATGCAGCCATGAATCACAGCTGTAGTTCCCGGGCAATGCGGAGAACCTGGCGTCGTCGTTGGATGAAACGATGGCCACGACGCTGCGGGGTGGAGGGGATATTTGGAAATAGAAGTAGCGATCTACGTCGGCCTCATTGTCGAAAGTGAAGAGGGTGAGGGCATCCTTGGCAAGGGCCTCAGTTGCAGTGGCTTCAGTACGGCGAGCTACATCAAGCAGTTGGGAAACGGTGAGGTCCGAAGGAACAGAGAGCGTGTAACAATTGTAGTGGGCGAGCTGGCGGCGACGGATATCGACGACCTGGAGAACAACGGGAGAGGGCTCATCAGAGGAAGTCCAACGATAGGCATAGGACTGGGCTGCTACGACGGCGGAGGCAGCGAGCAAGCGTACGAAAGCAATGTCCTCGGCAAGATGCAAGGACATGGTAGACCCCTCCAGAACGATGTGGAGGGGCGGCTGGACCCCAATGCCAACCTATAACATCAATCTGGCATCCCCACACCTCTTGTTAGTCACACCTCCCGAAATTGACAAACTATCCTTACAGGTGGGAATTGACCCGTGCAACCGGTGGCGGGTCATCGATGCTGTACGAAATGCAAGAATTGAGCAAAGTCATGCGGAAACGCTGGATCTCCAAAGCGCGTACCCCTGAATCAGAGTCCCTTCTCGACGGCTTACCGATAGCATCGGCGCCGACCCACGATCCCATGAGGTGATTATCGTTTGCCCTCTTTACCCGCTGATGGCCACCGCTGATGGGCCCAGGTGAAGAGTTGCTGTGGAGGCCAAAATGACACATGGCGGTTCGCGCCAAAGTTGGACGATTCAGCAAAGGCTTTGCGCGATCCTTCTCATTGCGGGCGTCTATGAGGCCTCCCCAGCGTGAAGCGCACCCGTTACCGTTACCCGGGTAACCGTTGAACCAGCTTGCCACGAACCGCCGCAACACCGGTGGCTACTTACCTGTCTTCTTTGCCGTTTACAGCTCACGAACGTCCCTTCGAGCTGGCGGATGAACGGGCGACGGCCGATAGACAATACGCTGCTCAGCGGCCCTGGCACTCTATTTTCGTCTTGACCCTGTTCCATGCGTCTGCTCTAGCGGCCGCATCCACGCCGTTGTGCCCATCACCCTGTTCGCAGCTCCCCTTCTGGATATCACGACAGTGTGGTAACGTCTCACTAGAGCTACAAACAAACAACAAGAAGCTCATCTTGCACCGTTTCCCAGCGCAGCAACGTTCCTGGACCCTGGGCCCCGATTCCTGTCGGAGGTCCCCTCAACCTTGCCACGAGAGGCATTGGCCAATGTCCTAGACCCGAGGGGTTGACGTTTTCGGGTCCTGTCCGGGTCTTGCCTCCGCCGGCAGCCTCTTTCACGCGCGCGCTTGCGGGGCCCCCTGCGCCAACCCTCTGCGCGCCATCAACGTCGTCTGCGAGCTTGTATACATCCGACACCCCGCAATCCGCTGTGAAAGAGGCTGGCAGTGAGGGGCCAGGACCGGAGATAAGAGCCGGATAGAACCTGAGAGCGTCAACCCGCTCGGGTCCATTCCCAAGTCATTTCCCTGTCCCCGTTTTGGTCCGGGAGCAATCAAAGCCTCTCGTGTTGCAGGTTGTAACGCCAACGAACACTGGCCGCTTTGGCTCCACGCTGTTCTGCTCAGCGTCATTGTCTACAGTCTCGAAGATGTCGGATAGTCCTCGCTAAATTTGCTTCCATGCACCCAATTTGCTTTCTTCTACGGCATCCCACGTCATCGGGTCTTGTGTTGCATCGTCTCGCCGGGATGGTATACCTAGACTTCAAAATATGAGGACGAGACCTGCCGAGTCGCATCCCGACGGAGTTGAATGATGTCGCGAAATCATGCCAGTGTCGCGTACTTTTCAATTTTTTGCCCCGCAGACCTTGCGCTTATGCTCCTTATTCGTACTCGGCAACCCTGATGCGTTGATGCAACACCGTTCAGTTACTCACTGATGCAATACGACTCTCGCAGCTACACGGGGGAAGACATTGTCCGGCAAGAAAGTGACTCAGGGAGGCTGACCCTACATCGTCACCGCATTGTCCGTCGGCGCTCGTCACACATGGTCACAGCAAGTTGATTCTTCACACTAGAGTGTTGCCAGTGCGCGGTAGGCTCGCATGCTGAACCCAGAAAGTTACTGATTTGTCTCATACTGACAACTGCACAGGTTAACGTACATACGAATGACATGTCGACGTTATATAAGTTCGCTTCAGGCGCGTTCGCCAGAGCACGCACAATTGCACTCTTAAGTCTCCGTCCGACCCAACTCCAAGTTTACCTCGCTCTACTCAGCGCGAACGATGTCAGTTTTTTCTTCAATGTCGCAGTCATAGCATCGTGTAGTTGACATGTGTTGCCCATCTGCAGGATGCACCGTCTTTTTGCCGCTTCCCGCCCAGCTTTCCGCGCCGCCACACTCACCAGAGTGCCGCGCCGATCGCTCGCTGCTGTCACCTCCGACCTTCAGACCCCTTCATCACGCTTGACGCCGCCTCCTATCACCGTCAGGCGCAATCTGAAGTTCACTAACCCTCTTCTCTCCTATCGCCAAAATTATCCTCCGCTGGACAACGCGGACTACATTCGGTTCAACCCTACGGCTGATCCCTCCTTCGCTAACCCCAACCAGGTCGCACAGTTCCTCTCTTCAGTTCAGGCTCACTTCGATACCCTGCCCTCCGACCCACATGCCCCCGCAACCACTGCGCGGTTCCGGCAATATTCTCGGGCATTTGTCCTTCCTTTCGAGGACAAGCCGCGTGTGTACTGGGCTCCCGGTCACGCTCAGGAAGGCCGGGATATCACGTACTACAATCAGGGTATGTCGATCGCACTCCACAGTTGTCCTGGAACAATTTCGTCATTTTTCACCGAATGACTTTACCTGACGCATCGGCGCTCATTTCTTCGGACCTCTGTTTGATCTCTCACCGCCTTATTCACGTATTTTGAAATCGACTATTGCGGACATTGCGCTGACTGTTGCGTCACAGGTGTGTTCAACCCGGAGCATGAGTCCGAGCGCCGCGCCATGCCCTCCATTCCCGACAGCATGCGTAGCGAGCTCCTGGAAAAGCTCATTCTCACCGACGTTGCCCTTTGCGACTGGTCTGTGGACGAGCTCAGGCACCCGATCATCGTTGGAGTGCACTTCATCAAGACTGCGGTAAGTTTTTGTCGTCCAGTTGCCATCAAGTCCCTCCCGGTCTTCACCTCAAACTTGCTGCCATCTGCACAAGCCGGAGCGGACGGCTCGCATCCGTCGGTTCGGGACAGCGTGCTCATAGATCCTTATTTTGTGTAGCCGACGCAAGAACATCCGGTTTCGAAGACAACGCCCAACTCTCTTCATCAGGACGGGCATAAGTTTTCGTTCGTACACCTGGTTCAGCGACGTAACGCCATAGGCGGCGAGAACGTGATAGCCGGCAAGGGTGGGCGCTACGCTGGCCTCCAGCCCAGCGAGGTTCCTTCGGAGGACGTTCTAGCTCGGTAAGCGCTACGTAACGTCAATGCCGTATCCTGAATAAGCTTTGACATCTCCGCTCGGAACCAGGTTCTACCTGGAGTCACCCCTGGACAGCTGGGCGGCGTATGATGCGAAGTGCTCGCACTATGCTGTGAGTGACACTGATGCTTGTTCTTGCCCAGGAGCGGTACCCGTTGCATGAGTTTTCAAGTGCTAACGCGAATAATGTACATCGCAGGGACCCGTTATGCAAGAAGTCGTCGGTCCAGAGCCGAGCGAGCGCAGTGTCATGTGGGTGATCTTCTGCGTGAGACGTGATACGCACGACGCTGATCTTTCTTATGTTGCATCATTGTTGACATCGTCTATCTGAAGCATATGCGACATTGAGCCCATGGTCGCTGCGGTCTGTCCTATTTGAAGCGATTGCTTCCAACGATTTTGTACTGCGTACCTGAACGTTCTCTCATTGTACTAGTTTACATAAAAGTGTGCAGCTGCGCACAACAGAGGTCGCATGTATTGTCGCTCTATACAATGATTCACTGTAACAAAGCGTGTGATTAGCACAGAATAGTTACCACTGGGCTCAGGACTAGCCCATGAAGGTAATGGAGCGTTAGCCCTTCACCGACTCGGGCGTTCAGACACTCGCCGAGTAACTCCGCGGGCGGTGGAGAGGGCGTAACGTCTGATAAATCAGCGATCAAGGCGGATGGCCGAAAGCAGCCTGTGCGATTGAGCACGTCGCGTCCCTCATGCGACACCGCCACTCGAAGTCAGTTCTGCCTCCGCATGTCAGCATCAGCGCTGATCGATGATTCCCCTCATGCTGACGCCCGGCTCCGGAATTCGACGAATCACCGTGATATGAGCAATGGCAACGGCAGTAGGTTCGTGTACGAGGATGTTGGCCAGGGACCATGATGTCCTGCGCCGCTACTGTATCCAATTCAATTTCGGTGGTGCGTACTCCATGCGCGTCTCTTGTTGATGCGCGTTTCCATCTCAAAATTTATCCATCGGTGTGTCACCGAACGCTACCTCGGATCTACTGCAGAGGCCGCAACTCAACATATTTTCAGATTCGCATATGTCGAAGAACTTTGCTGGGTGCGAATTGCGTGTTCGGGCTTCCCAAGCACTGCATCCGAGGAGCGGACCGTCCATCATCTCGCTCTTCACGTCGTCTATTCCTGGGGGACGGGAAACGCCTCGCCTTGACCGTCCCTGCCGGCTCAACAGCGACGGATTGAACGTAATAAGGAGGTCTGCATCTCAACACCGATACAACGGTTCATCATCGTATTGACTGGGAAATTCTCGCAGTCGAGCATCTCTTCTACGGCTGCCGCACTCAGCGTCTGTAGGCTTGACTCTGTTCTGCCATGTCGTTTTGCGAGGGGGATGGTGCCTTTGTGAGTACTAATCGCTCTTGTGCCTTGGTGCATACGTGCATCTGACACTTTCTACACGATCGTAGGGCCCACAGTCTTCTTGTCGGAATTTTGACTTTACGGTCGTTTTCGAGAACGGGTACGTAAATCAGATTCCTTGCCAGTCACGCCGTAGTGTCCTTGCATCGCTAGCTCAGAGTAGCAGCTGTTCGTATTGAGAACCGAGGATGCTCACCTTACTGACGAATTCGCGTTTGCCTAGTGTGCTCACAATCCTTCCCAATGGCCTGTTTCTCTTGACGGCGATCATTTTCGCCGTGCAGACGCGACCTAGACTCTCCCTTTCTAGAAGACATATTCCCGTTTTCATTCCATTCTTTCTCCTGCTCACTACCGGCGCCTTGAGTATCGGCGGGTGGAAGACTGCGTCCGCGGAACTTCCGCACAAGGCGAACGCTCTCGTCACAGCTGCGTTGGCACTTGACCTCGTGTCTGCAGTGAGTTGAGCATTACCAGTGCAATTTTGACCCTTTGGGGAGATATGAAGGCTAACATCAGTACTAGCTGGTTCTCATTCTCTTGATTCCGATCTTCGGACGCTCAAGATACATCTTGTTCGTGGCGTCGCTCTATCTACTTCTAACGCTCATTCTCGACACATCGCGAGTCCGCACGTTCGCGATTGCCGGATCCGCTGCGACATCGGAGTTGTTCTTCGCATCTTTCCTGGCTCACTACGCTACTCGGTTTGCCTCTCTCGTCGTCTTGTCGTTCCCGTCTCTCTTTGCGAAAAATGATGGCGCGCTTGAAAACGCCGGATTCCTCTCTCACATTTTCGTAACTTGGGCACTCCCACTCATGTGGAAAGGGCGCCATGGGAACCTCGAGATCGAGCAATTACCCAGCCTGGACCCCGACATGGACACGACGGAATTGTACGCGCGCTTTGAAGTCTATTGGAAGGCTGAGAGGTGAGCACATGCACGTCCTTCCGGGTATGTGGCGCAGACGCTAACGGAAGCTTGTTTACCCCATGTTCTACCGCTGCATTGTCGCTCAGGACCACGCATGGCGACAACGCTTCTCTAGTGCGCGTGCTCGCTCTGACATTCTACCCGACATTCCTCGGACCAGTAGTCCCGGCAGCTATCCGCTCGCTAGCGCAAGCCGTCGAACCCCTTATGGTCAATGCGATCATCAATTTTCTTCAGTCATATACCACCAGCGGCGAGACTCCCGATCCGGCGCAGTGGGGTTGGGCGCTAGCCGGGGCGTTTGCTATCGTCTTTCTCGGGCTGGCGGGCGCCACTGGCCAATATTTCTATTACGTTTACAGGGGCGGGGCGTACATTCGTGCTGCGCTTGTCGAAGCCATCTATCGGAAGACTCTCGTACTGTCGGCGGACTCTCTTGCAGACGCTGCCGGCGGAGATGCGTCCAACCTCATGAGGTCTGTCTGATTTTACTCAGCGATGGTACCCTTTGAATTGCTGATCACGACATGCCGCTCAGTGTCGACATCGAACGTATTACTCTCGCCATTGACCCGCTTCACCGTAAGTTGGCGCCCCGTGCTCGTCATTCCTCAACTAATTGACGACTCGGCCCGCAGAGTTATGGTCGTCACTGGTTGTCATCGCCATCGGCCTATACATTCTGTGGACCCAGATCGGCACTTCTTTTGTTGCCGCAGTCATCGTGACGGCAATCTGCATGATTGCTACCCCTCTTCTCTCTCGTCACATCGACGATCTCCAGGATGCATGGTCGGGCGTCACCGACAAGCGAGTTCGCCTCATATCAAGCATCCTGCATCAGATCACTGGGGTGAAGTTATCTGCATACGAGCCCGAGTTGGTCCGCAAGGTGGAGGATGTGCGCCGAACAGAGCTCGCGGCCATGAAGCGCTTCTGGACGGACTTTGCCGTGGTCGTTTGTGTCACGAACACCGCAATGAACATGCTCAGTCTCTTCACACTCGGGTCAGTCCAAACTTAGTCTAACTTCCATGTTCCGGCGGGTATTTGATCTTGTCTGTACGTTTGTTCACAGCGCCTATGCCATCGTCTCCTTCCTGTCGGGCTCCGGTTCCCTTACGACTGCGCGTTTATTCACGTCGTACACCGTGCTCACGATCATTGCGGCACCACTCTTCTCCGTAGGACAGAATTACGGTACTGTCCTGGCGGCGTACGGCAGTCTCAAGCGCATTCAGTCATTCCTGAATGCCCC
Source organism: Dichomitus squalens LYAD-421 SS1 (assembly GCF_000275845.1). Classification (NCBI taxonomy): domain Eukaryota; kingdom Fungi; phylum Basidiomycota; class Agaricomycetes; order Polyporales; family Polyporaceae; genus Dichomitus; species Dichomitus squalens. The sequence continues at coordinate 311,820 of NW_006766909.1, read as the reverse complement.
CGAACGCAAGGATCCCCACGCCGTCGACTTGAGCATCACAGACAAGTCGGACTCGCCCGCCGATGAAAAACCCAACGAGCTCGGTTTCGCTACCGGCACGCTCGAGCTGCGAGGCACCTTTGGATGGGGTGAGAAGAAGGTGCTGGAGAGCATCGACCTCCAGATACCTTCCGGCAAGTTCACCGCAGTCGTCGGTCGTGTCGGGACAGGGAAGACCACCCTTCTCGCGTCTCTCCTAGGCGAAACGACAGCGTTCGGTAGTATTTCGCGCACTCCGATTCGCAACGAAATCGCCTTCTGCTCCCAGGTTCCATGGCTGCGTACAAGTTTGTCCATCGAGCAGAACATCCTGTTTTCGTCCTCCATGGATCGTGCTTGGTTCAACACCGTCGTCCATGCATGCGCTCTTGACATAGACTTCGGTGCGAACAACCTGGACAGTAGACTTGCCAAGGGTTTAAGCGGTGGTCAGAAGGCCCGCATCGCTCTCGCGCGTGCGGTCTACTCTCGTAGTACTGTCGTGCTGCTGGATGACGTCTTCGCTGCTCTCGATGGTACCACGTCGGCCCATGTCTTTGAAGCTCTCTTTGGGGCATCCGGTCTTCTCAAGGATCGTACAGTGGTCATGACGACCAACAAGGGTACGTTACTTATCATCGAGTCGCCTGCTTTGGTCTGACCATATTATCAGTGTCGCATCTGCAACACATGGACTGGATTGTCATGCTCGGCGATAATCGGGTCATCGAGCAAGATAGCTATGCCCGTTTGCTGAGCGCCGATGGCCCAACCAGTGCTCTTGTCAAGGAACACGTCCAGACCTCTTCCGGTGTCATGGAGGCCGTTCAGCAGGTCACCAATTTCGACGACTCGCTGGAAGACGTCGACAAGGCTGAGGCTGAGCAAGAGGAGATCGACGCGATCCAGCACGGGTCGAACGGCTTCGCTGCATATCTCCACTACTTTGCTGGCGCCGGATACCCTTCGATGCTCATATACGCCACATTTCTCGTTGTAACCGTCGGGATTCAGATCGTCACCCCCGTTTACCTCCAATTGTGGGCTGCAGCAAACGATCACGGCTCAGGTTCAGCGTCTTCTATCCTTGGTCGTTACCTCGGCGGATATGCCGCAGTCGAGGTTGCGTACAGTATCGCCTTCACGACTGTGTTCTACTTCTTCATCATGAGCCTTGTGCCTAGAGCGTCGACAGCGCTACATGCGAACGCATTCAAGGCCGTGATGGCTACTCCCGTGTCGTTCTTTGGCAGCACCTCCATCGGAAAGGTCATTAGCCGGTTCAGCCAGGATGTCTTTATCGTCGATTTCGAGTTCCCGCTCGCGATGCATGACTTCGGCTACGAGTCCACGCGCATGATCGGTAGCGCAGTCCTGATGATCGTCTCCGTTCCCTATTTGGCCATAGTCGTCGCTTTCATGCTCGTCCTTGTCTACGTCATCCAGAAGTTCTACTTGGTAGGATCCCCGCATGCTCTTGCGCAGACACCTTTTACTGACCATATCTTAGGCAACCTCGCGTCAGCTTCGCAGACTTGACTTGTCTAGCAAAGGCCCCCTGTACACGCTCTTCTCAGAGACGGTCGAGCTCAACGGTCTACTTACCATCCGTGCGGCTGGGAAGGGTGTACCATACGCCGCTGCCAACTCCGCACTCCTCGCGCGATCCCAGATGCCCTTCTATTTGACGAATGTCTCTCGTCTCTGGCTCGCGACGAACATTGGCGTTATGACTGCCGTCATCAACACCTGTTTTGTCCTCATCGCTGTCGGCAACCGATCGAGCACCTCTGCTGGACTCTTCGCAGTCGGTTTGTCACAGGCCGTCTCGCTTCAGGATATCATCAGTCTTGTGCTCACCTCTTGGACGCAACTGGAGATCGCTGCCGTCGCAATCGAGCGTAATCTTGAGTATACCAAGCTGGCGCCTGAAGAGGATGATCACGCGTCCTCTGGTAATGTGGACACGGACAAGTTGTGGCCGTCGCACGGCACGATCGAATTCGACAACGTGATTGCAAGTTACGAAGGGCAGACAGAGCCTACACTGAAGGGTATCACGATGACCATGGCGGGCGGCAGTAATGTTGGACTTTGTGGGCGCACTGGATCTGGCAAGAGGTGAGCTGTCTTTTCCACACTGTCTTGGCTTAAGCTGAACCATAGTGTGATAGTACGATGCTGCTCGCTATTCTGCGGGCCTTGCACGTCCGTGGCAAGATCACGAGTAAGTGTGTTTGACCCTCCCGAAAGCCTCGCTTCCTAACGAGGTTTGTTAGTCGATATGGTTGACACCGCCGATGTTTCTCATCGAACTCTGCGGCGAAACATCACTGTGGTGCCTCAAGAGCCTCTCATCATTGATGGGACCATACGCGAAAATGTGGACATCTCCGGCGACAAGTCCGACGCAGAGATCTGGGAAGCCATTGAGGCTGCTCAGGTATGTCAATTCTGTGATGAAGTCTCGGCTGTGCGACTCACCTTCACCTAGCTCAAGGACGTCATTGGAGGTTTCGACGAAAAACTCGATCAATCCCTGAGTGCTCGTGGCAACGAGCTGTCAAAGGGACAGACGCAACTTCTCGCGCTCGCTCGCGCGCTACTGCGAAAGAATAAGATCGTTCTGCTGGACGAGGCGACTGGGAACTTGGATGTGGAGACGGATAAGGCGGTACAGGAAACAATCCGTGCTGCCTTCAAGGAATACACTGTTGTGACCGTGGCTCACCGCATCGGCACGATCGTGGATTACGATCAAGTTGCAGTTTTAGATGCGGGGAGGGTCGTCGAGATCGGGAAACCTTCACAACTGCTAGAGAATGAGGAGAGCGCGTTCGCGCGATTGCATAACGATTCAACGATGTAGAAGGGACTAAACGATTCAGTAGCTTATGAGTACTTGATAAACAGATAATAGTTCACGATGCGGTCCTGCTAACTGGGAGGATGCAAAACTGAGTTCATGGGACCATATTGACAGCGGCATATATAGACGTTCTCTCTTCGGCGTTATTCGAATCGACTAGTTCCCTGAAGCGATCGTTTACCTTAGGAAGTAGCTCTTGATGTTTGTCGGATTCAACCTGGAAGTACAATCAGATGTCGAAAATATGTGTCTTATCTGCGCCGCAGGTTACTTACCACTGTACCAGCATCGAGCACACGCTGTATTGAGGGAGATTAGGAGTTTCAACGTCTTCGCTCCCCGGTTACTTGGCTGGCCGCTGGACGCAGAAACTTACGTTCCCTACGATTCAGACCTCCATCTACTGATGCTTTTCTATACTCATAGTCCAATAACCTCTAGTGCGCCGAGCCATGCATATGCTCATGGCAGGGTGCGCTTTGATTTCCTCTGAGCATTGAGTCAACTATTCCCACAAACGTTGCGTGGCCGGTTGCTGACCTGACTACTACTCATCAGCCGCGCCAGCTTGGCAAGGGTCCACGTCAGCCTCTCGACGCCGCCAACCGTACTGACCGCCCTGAGGAGTTCGTCGATGGCTTCGATCTTTCCCTTCGAGATCTATGAACGCATCATCGACCTCATCGGCGCTGACGTCATCCCCTGCCGGGCCAAACCCACATACATACGATGTTCACTCGTCTGCCATGCATGGCATCCGAGATGTCGCGCTCACGCCTTCCGTAGAAAGGAGTTCTCTGACCGAGCGGAACTCCCAGACTTGTATGCTTTTTGTCGCTTCATCATCTCCGCGCCCCACATAGCAACATTGGTCGAAGAAGTCGAGTTGTCGCGGAGGCCGTACCCACGCTATGCAGCTGTCGTGGAAGTATTCTATTGTGCCGTAGCAAAGCATTTACCTCGCTTGCAGACTGTTACGGTTCGCTTGCCAGATAACATCAACCGCATGTTCATCCATTCTCACTTCAGAAACGCTCGTCTTCGTCTTGATACGATCACAACTCAAGGTCATCCCTTTGCACGATACTTGGGAACTGGACTACCTTCTCAGACCGTTCCCAAACCTGACTACATTGGACATGTATCGGGTACTCTGGGTAGCGGACAAGGAGCGCGATATCATCTTTCGACGGCCCAACATGCTGCATGTTGTCCCCACTAAGCTCATCGATTTGGGACTGGCATTCAGGGGAAACGAACGACCGGTAAGCACCCTCTAGCAAACTTGGAAGTCCCGATGTAATGAAGCGTCCTATCAGAACGTAGTAGAAGGAGGATTCAATATGCTTGGTCACGACCAGATCATACGCGCGGTCAGCAGCACGCTTCAGATATTGACGCTTAATCTCCCGATGACTGGTGCCCTCATCAAAACGCATCAAAGTATGGCGCTTGCCGCTCTTTTGCCCTCATTCATCCTGATGACACTCTACAGAGAACGGAGAAGCAGACGTGTACTACTTACCCGCCCTCTCCACGGTGCATTTGATCATAGGTTGTCGCGCCCACCGCCGGCGCTCATTACCTGCGCCGTCTTCGTCGCACATAGCCGAATTCCCGCATTTCCTCCTCCGTATCGAGGCAGGCAATATGCACAGGCTCGTTCTCACCTTTGATGCTATGGAGGTTGCAACAGAGCCTCTCCTGTACCTCGAGGAGCTGCGGAAAATCCAGATGTTCATGGAGATCACTCTACTACAGAGATTCCCTCACCTACGGACAATCTGTTTGGACGTGCGTAGCACTGAGGAGACGCTTCCATGGTGGAAGACGCATATAGGAGAATGCTACCCAATGTTGCTTTCAAAAGGGATACTTGAGGTTGCGACAAGCAGGATGCATAGGTAAGTCAGTCAACCAATCACCAGCAGTGATACAAGCACGTATGACGGAATGTTACTCAGCACGCGCAGAGACTGGCATTTCTAATGTGCGTCAAGAGGGAGACCATGTCTACAATTCCAATTCTCATCCATGTCTATCTGCATCAGGACGATCTGTGGCTCTATGATATTGTTCTAGTGAGTGTGCGCCGATAATTAGTCCGTCGTGTCTTCCTGCTTATAAGCGCTCGATCTTGTGGCAGTTCGAAGTCGAACATATCTTCTCCAACGCAACACTTACTAAACAACACCGAGCCATATAGTCCTCAACCAATGCCGAAAGGTAGAGGGAGACCACTGTACCTCAGTCGCCGTCAATCCTCGCCACCATTCTACATCATCAGCCGGGTGCGGGGCGTCCTTTCCCTCCAAATGCGTTCACTCTCTACACTATACCTGCTGCTGCCCACTTCCGACTGTACTTTCTCGCTTCTTCATTGATTATCTGTTGATATGCTATCCGAGTCACTCACCGCCTCGCCGACCTTGATCGTCAGCGTTGTGGGACAAGCCAGCTCCTCCTGCGATAGTCTAACGTCAACCCCGATCCCGTCAAATACAGATGCTCGTGTCCTACGCTCCTTCATCCCACAAGATCCCAACAGAACGGAATCGGTGGACAGCTTCTCAGATGTACTCGAGGGGTTACTTCTCCGCTAACCTCCGGAACATTCACTGTTCCTTCGCTTTCTCACTGTCCCAGCATGGAACAAAACCCCCACTTGGCCGCTGCTGCTGAAGCTTGCTAACCTCAAAACATTCGACGCCCGGGTGATAGTGGACAGACTCATCCTCCAGTCACTGATCTTCCTGAGTCCCAATCTCTTGTGGTGTTCTGTTGCGGCTTCCCCGAGCTTCGTACCCTGCAATTGGTGGATGTGCGCTGCAAGAAGCCCTGGGTCCCTCAATGGCCTTGTACATTTCAGAACGGACCAGACGACACCTCTAATCTAACGCAGCTGCATATCCTGGGAGAACTTCCCACACCGGTATGTTCCTAGCTGCTGGTGTATTTGTGGCGAAGCGTGCTCAATGGCTCCACCACGCCAATTCTCACCATGCAGGAGCTCAGCAAGCGCATTGTTCTCTTGTTGCACAGCGTGAATGAGAAGTTGGTAAAGCTAGTTCGGGATGTCCCTGCTGCGTTGTGCATAATCGCCGGACTCGAAGGCGAGTCGTGCGCGCTACTTCCGCCTGTACTACGATATTAAGACCCCTGCCCGCAAAGACCTCCCGGAACTACACGCATCCGAGCCCAAGATTACGTCGGCACCGCTCAGTCGGCACAAATCGGTCACGATGGGGCAACTTACCGACTTACCTGCCTCGCCATTGAGCTACGTGTGAAGCCCTCCACCGACCTAGCACAAGCGCAGGCGGTACCAATGATGGTGCGACCGTTGTTTGACAAGCTTATTATGCCGGACGCCGCCATAGTTGTTTTCGAGGTCGTCTATATCACAATATTGCGAGCGCGTTCTCGCGACTTGTCCCGTTCCTGTATAGGCAATCCACGGAAACTCGATGTCTTGCGCAGGGGGCATGCTACTTTTCCTTGACAACCCTTACGATCGACTCGAGATATCATGCGATGTGTGCTACAGCCCAGCAAGCTTGTTCAAAAAGTATGGCGCCTGGCAGGAATGCATCTTACGCGACAAATGCTGTCTACTGCATGCTCTCGCTCGGTGCTCAAATCCAACGGACATACCTCCCAGGCCCAGCTTAGCGTTCCGTGACGAGGGACGAAGCAGAGAAGTCATACATTAAGTGATTCATACTTATCTGAACTCCGGCTGTATGGGAACTTCGCCAAGCTCAGCTCGAAGGCCACCCGGACAACGATACAAGCGGGGGGAAAGGCGGAGAGCATGTCGTATGGGAAGCGACATAGCGGTGATTGGCCATTACGGCTGTTGCTCCACGGGTGACAACTCCGGCGCAGCGAGAGACTCGTTCAAGTTGCTTCGCGAGCCTGTCCAGGGGAACGTGTGTGCATGTTGTCAGCGCGGCAGCCTCCTCCGACTTGGGTCCTCGCAGGCCGCCCAGCGGATCTTTTTGTTCGAGTCGATGAGGTAGACGTACCCGACGTGCTTTTTCGTAACCCCAACGGCTCGCGGAGGTACCTGTGTTTCTATAACAGAAGCCGGCTGCAGGACGACGGGGCATGAGACGGACCGAAAGAACGCACACCATATTCTGCCAATTGGCAGAGGTTGTGTACGTGGGCCACAACTGCTAGGGGGCCCGTTTCTTGATCCCAGACGTGAGGAAGGAGACGAGCCAGGACTTCACGAGGTTGTCGTTGATTTGCACGAGCTGGAAGTCTGGAGAGCTGGGTGGGTTCCACGAAGTGTGCGGTCTGGATCTGCGCAATTGGTTCAACATCTCGCGCTTGACCGAGGGGTTGAAGTGATTGGGGCGTACCTCGGACGTGGTGAGAAAGGTCCGACGACTGAGACTTGCCATCAAGGATATGCGCCGTGTGGGCTTTCTCCCCGGCGATGTGGCGGCGTGAATGTCCGGGAAGTAAAGACTATTTGGTTAGGCTCCACTCAGCGATCCGTGCATGTAGGACAGGCGAGGGCACAGCCAGCGACTAACGCATCATGGACTGGTGTCTTCTCAGCTAATCTTCGGCGCGATCCACGTCTTGCACCCGTGTTTTCGCATCGCCTTCTGCTCGCGATGAAGTAGCGTTCATAGGGTATCCATATAAGACAGCGCATTGAGCGTTTATGCATATGATACAAATGTACATCCGGGATATGCTACATCATGGATGAAGTACTGGACGAGGACTTAGTACCCGCCAGAGCCGTACTGGACATCGGTACCTCCACTACCGGTGTTACCAGTGACGTCAGACAAGGTGTTCGCGTTCTGCAGGCCGCCGAGGTGCATGTTGGCGGGGTGCGCACCTAATGATGAGTCGCGCGTTGTAAGCCACTCCACTGCCTTCTCCGAACACAGGAAGCCACACTCACCATGTGCAACAGCACGCTCACGGCGCATGAGGGCCTCCTTCTCGAGGCGCTCCGCCTCCGCGAGTTCCGCGCTCTGCGTCTTGAACGCGCCCGCCTCCTGCTCCTTCTGGAAGCCACGCTCCTTGAGCGCCTGGCTGCCGACGAGCGAGCCCACCGCCTTCTCGGCCTTACCCTCGAGACGGTGCGTGCCCCTGCCGGAAGTCTGGTTGGACGTGTTGATATGCGAGGCGGGAGGGACACCGTTGCCGGACGCATTCACGCCGGCACCGATGCCTGCTTGGTTGCCCGAGACGGGCTGGTTCTGGCCAGCGCCGGTCATGCCGGGGTTCGCGCCCTGGCGAACAGAATCAAACCCTTGCTGGCCTTGGGGATGGACCCCATGGTGGGCGGAGTTTGTGCCGTAGTTCTGACCAGGGGCATTCGTTGGCTGGTCACCGGCGAGATTCGTGCCCTGCTGGGGTTCGTGACGGGCTTCACGAGCCGCGGCCTTGTCTTGGTGCTACGTGAGGACGAACGGTGAGCAAGTCTCTCCCTGACCGCATTGTACACACTGCGGTGCTCACCTTGTGCTTTCCAAAGAGCGGCATGATGGATTACGAGTAGATATGAGAATTCGATGAGTAGATGGATATCGTTAGGGTCGTAAAATGCAGACGAAGTCGTGTGTAGTGTATCGCTCATGACGGCCGCATATATATACAGCGCGAGCTGTGTGGAGTAAGGCTACGCAATCTGCATACTGAGTAGGAATATCCACAGCTCCTCTCGTCTGATGACGTTGCGAGAGGAACATTTTGATCCGTAGACGCCCACAGCTCTAACGTCGTCATATCGTCAACAGGAGTCTTGCGGGAAAATGCTGCCCTGTCGCTGTGGAGAAACGGGTGGCTATGGGGCATGATGCTGTGAGGGCGTTTGGGACAGGAGACGTTAGCGTACGTGCGGCACTAAGCTGGAGCAACCTGGCCTCGTGCCTAGGCATTCGTTGGGACTCAGCAGCCTGGTGCCGCTCTAGACTTGTATGTATGTATCTGGGCTTTCAAAGACGGTGCAGCAAAGTACATAAAGGGGACGTCTGTTCCAGAAGGCCTTGAGTCTGCTGTCTGCGAACTATTTGGTCCTGTTTGCCAACCGGGGCGGGAGCCGCGTCTGCTTGCGCGGTCTCTTGCTGGGGTCCCGACCGTCTCTCACAGTGCCCTATAGCAGCAGCATATACGATCGGAGGGCTGTAAGCGCATACAGCAGAGTAGGCCAAACTGTGGAGTTTGTCATCAAATATGTGGAGAGGTATGATCTGGGTGACCTCGAAGTGAACCTCCGCTGACCCTCTCCGCCAAACCTGTCTGGAGAGCAGCGCTGTTGCGAGCTACGCCACTCTGACTACGGCTTATCCTGGCGCATCCATTTGTGGTCCTAGTCGAGAGCGAAGAACCGCCTGAAAATCTCAGCATTGCTTTTAGGAGTATATGGTGAAGCGCGGAGTTGTCGATGGGCCCAGTGATGGCATTGTCCGGTATGTCTACCACGTTTCAATCCTTCGAAGCGGGGTGTGCGAACACAAGTGAATCGTTGCTGGGCCAAGTCGCTCCTGCGTTTCCCCAGATTCGCGAACAGTCAGCTCGGGGTCTACTCTCGCTGCCCGCGTATACCTGCTGCACGGGCCAGCCCACGTCATGACGCTTGGTTACTCTGGCATCTAGCCTACTGCTGACTCGGTAGATACGTCGGTCTATACATCCTTCAAATGCGCCACCAGGCCGAAGAGGCATTGTCCGACTACCGGGGCTACAGCCAATAGCATTTGAACGACCCAAGAAACCCTCAAGGCAGTGCCTATATGGGTTGCGCATGTTATAGTATGCGCACTTGACGAACGCGAAGGTAAGTAGTTGTTTTCACTCATGCAGTTATCTCGTTCCTTACGTCGGCCATCCTGCATTTTCTGCAGGACCGAAAGTTGCATATAGATCCCCTTAGGAGTCGTCTTGACTATACGGTCGTACGCTTGACACTGGCGGATTCCGTCGTGCAAGCTACAGAACGACTATTGACCTCAATCCTGTGCCGCAGATCGTCATCAGACTTCTTTTCCCTCCGTCCTCCTAGCCTCCACGTCCTCCTAGGCACTGACCCGCCGGTCTATGGGCGCAAACCTTCTATGCGACGTGCCCTGCAGACCATCGTGCCGACGGCACTGGCGTTTCTCACAGCGACGAAAACGTCCCGAGCGGAGCTCCACATCGCAGGATGGTACAAGCCTGGGCTCACCACGACAGAGCGACTCGAGATTCCGCTGTTGTTCATGATCACACCGAGAAGTGGACCAGGCCACCGATTCACAGCGCGTTGCATGGAGAGGATCCGTTTTGAGCACAAGACGCGCAGTTCCGAGGGTCTGGCGTAGGCAGACGACGAGGGCATGACCTGATAACTATCTCAGCATCTTTGATAGTGGTCCTGCATCGGAATGTGGACTCGGGGTGCTATTGCCTTGTAACGTAGTTCCTACTCGAATCGGTGGGCACCAAGTATCACGCCCTGGCCCCTTGTCGTGCGCCGTTGGGAGCACTGCAGTCTGCAGCCGCAGCACAATGCGTACGCAATACAGTCGGCCCTCGCGCACGGAAGGTCGGCCTACACTCCCAAGATGATGGTCAAGTGAAATGTCGCCGCCGCATGAAGCCATCTCTCCGCCGATCAACGAGCGCCAGGACACAATGCAGTGTCCCAGTCTTCCAAGGACGTGAGCGTCGACTCTCGGAGGCTGCGCAATTGTAACTCAGCTCTTCCCATCGTGTTCGCCGCCGAATGTCCAGCTGTATATCCGTTTGATACCCATCCCTCGTGTGTGACCTGAGTCTCCTAGCGCAAGGCACTCCTCCGCATTCGCCGCCGCGCGCCGCGATCTCGACCCCGCCAGCAAGTCTCCGAAATTCCGACGGGATTCCACTGCCCAGGCTCTTTCCGATTCGTAACACGCAGGGCAACTTCTCGCATCGATGCCGCAGGAGCTGCAGAGCTAGAAGCAGATGTCATCCCACCGAACGATGCGTCATGTCAGGAGACCGCGTACGTGCTGCAGCGGTGTACACGCTTTCCCAGTAGAGGCGCTTGGCGGTCGGTCGCCGCAGCAGCGTTGCCTGACTCGATCCTCCGCGAATCTGCAGGATTCGCGGAAGAGGTGAGCATATAAGTTTCCCCATCGAGTCTCGGTAGTCCCTCAGGCTCCCTCGACGTTCGCTCCTCACAATTCCTTCGCACTTCCCCTTTCTTCTTCACACAGCTGCAAGCGGCGCTACTTTCCAATCCTCGCGGTCGCCATGTCATACCCGCCGCCTTCCGGCTTCTTCCCCACCGCGTCGCAGCCCTATTCCTGGGCCGGGGACAACCGCGGGCATGCTTACGGCGACCCTTCGCTTTATCCATCTTCCTTTTACTACGAGAACGATGAATTGCATCAAGCTTTCAGAAATCAATATTGCACTGAAGGTCTGCTCTCAAGTTGCTCTACCAGATATCTTACAATAGACTGATAGCTATGACCTCAGAGTACCAGACAGAACATCAGACAGAACCCCAGACAGAACACCAGACAGAACACCAGACAGAACACCAGACAGAACACCAGACAGAACACCAGACAGAATACCAGACAGAACATCTCTGGGTGAGTTCTTCTAGCCTACTATTTCTCAGTACTGACTCTGCTTCCTTTGACCTGATAACCTAACATCTTTAGGCCAATACTGGCCATATCCACAACACTCCCCCCAGCTCCTCTGAGATGCCCCTTGCCCCTCCCCTTTGGCAGCCTACAGATGTAGGCTGCCAAACCAATGTCCCAAATGGACTTGATTTTGTGAGCATGTTTCCTGCATAACTATAGCTACTCTCATCTTTGTGTTTTTGCAGAGTGCTGGTCAAACTCTTCCCCCAGCACATTTTAGCAGGACTGTTACAAGTCCTATTGAAAGCCTGTTCAGTGAACCACATCCTAACAGGTTTATATGTGTCTTGTGCTGGGAAGGTTTGTACTATATACTTTGAAAAAATGATCGTTAGACTTCTTGCAATGGTTGCAGACTTCTCTTCTAAGTGGAATCTTAAGCAGCATATAAAAGATGTCCACTTGCAACTTAGGCCTTATAAGTGTGAAGCACCTGGATGTAATAATGATTACAAGAGAAACAGTGAACTCAAGAAGCACACAATTGCAAAGCATAGCAGCACTATATAGGTAAGAGTCAAGTTAGCTTACTAAAGCACATGTCTACTGAAGAGGAGATTATTTTAGCTGCTTGCATGTAACTCAGTTTCCTTGCTGTATTTGTAGCCTGCTCCTAGCTTGACTTGACTTGCTTTTGCTGTTGTCTCTACTCCTTAGCTGCTATCATCGCTGTCCTGTAGAATCCAATGCTATCCAATGCTACCATGTCTGCCTTATAACCTACTCTGATGTGTTTCTATCTTACACATCAAAAACTCAGGGACTCTGGATCTTTCACACATTGTACAAGGTAGGATTAGATATCCCTCTCTGTCTAGCATTTCTGTAAGAGGTCATATACATCTTATGTGAGGTCTGTAGAAGCTAGCAATTTAAGTTGCAAGAACAGTTGACTCCTCTCTGTCAATTGGCCAAAAGGCCTCTTCAAGCTCAACAACCCTTGCCCAGATTTCTTCAGCATGAATGAATGCAGCAGATCTAGGCACAATATGCAATCTACAATCATATGAGTTTGATGTTATTGGTGAGATTTCTTATGAAGTACCTGCCTGTTGACTAAGTCTGCAAGGTGATCAACAAACTTCACAAATTCAGGTGATGTCCAGTTCTCAACAAGCTCCTTCACAGCGGAGAATGCTGGGCTAGGTTCCCCTTGCACATTGCCCAATAGTGACTTTGCATATGTCCATGCATCCAAATACACCTACACCAAGCAAACACACCAGTAAGTCAATGAAGCTTGCAATGTAAACACATGAATCCGGGTCACAGCGTACCCTCTCCATTGCCCACAGGAACACCAGCCCATCTTCGAAGCTTCCAAACGCGCCTACTCGCGCCAACTCCGCAGTATAGTCCCTTGTCGCCTTCCTCTCCCTCCACCCAGCAAAGCTCGGCAACGTGTACTTCTTCTCGATGTCCGCGAACAGCCCAACCTCGCGCTGTACGTTCTGGAGCGCGTCCGCGAGGACACCGACGACCTCGGAGTGGAAGCGCTCCTCGGGCGAGTCGGGCGCATGCAGCGATGAGAACGGGACGTGCGTGAGCAAATGGCCGAGGAAGCGCGGGTAGGCGTGGGCGGCATAGATGCGGTCTTGCGAGAGGTAGAGGGAGAGGAGCGGCGCGGGGAGGACGCCTGTGCCAGCGGCGGTGAGAAATGCGTGTTCTGTCGCGGCGGAGTAGGGGCGCGGGGTAGAGAGGGAGGCGAGGTGCGTTGTCAGAGGGACGGACATTGTAGCAGATCTGCAGATGCTTGTATAGGGACAGGGTACAAGGACTCGACGAGTGGCGGGCGAGGGCGATGGACAGAGTCAGAGAGGAAGCGCGAGTCGAACGCAATCGTCGAGCGTATCGATGACGCAATGATGTCACACCTGATAAAGTACGGTGTTCGCCCGGCCATGCACATCCGGACGATATGAGCATCCGCGGCGAACATGAGAAGGTGCCAAAAGGGTCAGTCTACATTATACGCGACTGCAGAACTCGATAGGGAATTTTGGATCTACGAGGGTGACCTCTACTCGATGCGACGAGGCGAGTTCGGAACGAGAGCCCACAAGAAAACCATAAAGCTCATCATCGACACCAACCTGCGCATAATTGTTCAGTCCAAATTGAGTAAACATTCATGCAGTCGTGAACTCACAGCGGCTGCAAGCTCTTGATGCCAGCTTTCTGTGCGAGCGCTCCAGTGAGGAAAGGCAGGAACGCCGAGCCCGTCTGCCCAAAACCCGCGATCCAGCCGATCGACCCGGTCAGGAGTCGAGGAGGGAGGACACGACCTGCATGGTTCATGACGATCGGGTAGATGGGGCCCAGGAGAAGTCCAACGAAGGAGACGGCGACGGCGCCGCCGATGAGCGAGGGCACGAACCAGACGACGAGTTCTAACCTGCAGACGAGGCAATCGGTGTCAGCGGACCCTTATCTTCTGAATGGAGGAGGTACTGTTACCCGATGGCGATGATAGCGTAGAGGAAGATGGCGCGGCGTTCGCCAACCTTAGTAGTACGCGGTCAGCATCGATAGCAGGTCAAAGGCCATAGGCGAGCCTACCTTCTGGTTCACCCAAAGCAGCCCAACGCGACCAAGAGTCAGGCCTGCCATGCACATACGTCAGACAGGTAACGAGCATGTAACAAGTCAAGACTATACCGCCGAAGAAACCAGAGGATATGTATCCAGCGGAAGGACCTCCGCCCCGCAAGTCTTTCACGTATGTGACGATCCAGCCTAGAAGGCAATCTTGTGAGCGCAAGAAAGAAGAGCTAGGCTCGGTCGCAGACGGCTCACCCCCGAGAGTAACCTCCACGCCGACGTAGATGAGGATGAAGATTGCCATCAGGTGCAGAGACTTGAGCCTGAACATTTGTCTGTACTTGTCCCCGTCGTTCTCCTGCGCTGCGTCTTGTTGATGAGTTACAGTCTGGCCGATTTCTGCGAGCGCGGCTGTGAGAGGGGGGCGCGAGCATCAAAGCCCTGAATCAGTGCGGAACATGACTTGGTTGCGAGGTCAGACGGACTGTCTTGGTCTTTGAAACGGAAAACCACGATTAGGGCGATGGTGTTGGCGAGTGCGACCGCGAGTGACGTGAGGAAGTGGAAGGACCACTGGTGCAGCTGCGCGAACTCGGTCGCGACAAGCGGAGAGCAGAACGCACCAACGCCTGTAGAAGCGGTTCAGCATGTTAGGTTTCGGGCACCTCGGAAATCCTACCATAGACCGCGTGCAAGACACTCATCTTCGTCGCGGCGTTTTCTTTCAAGGACGCGACAAAGCCGTTGGCGCCGGCATCCTGCACGACACATTGATTAGTTCGACGTCGTGTCTGGCGCACAAGCCTACGCGTACCTGAAGTGCGAGCCCAAAGCCGTTGATCGCGTATGCTATTACGAAAACAGGAAAAGGTGGCGCAGGAGCCTCTATAGTATACGCAATCACTTGTGCCAGAGAGCCTAGACAGGATTAGTACTATATGCGACTGAGAAGATTTGCGTGATTTGTATACCTAGCACCATGACCTTGCCGAACCCAAACCGGTCGGTGAGCCAGACGTTCGCTGCGGCGCCAGATAGGAAGCCCTGCGTACGTGAAGAGAAATCAGGATATACGCCATTGAGATATGACGGTCAGAAGAGCAACGTACAACGCAGTTGCATACGAAGATAAGAGAAACAACGGCGAAGTTGACCTAACGCATCAAGGTAAGGCCGACTTCTCAGACTTGCTGTGAGGGTGAGGAGCGCACGTGATATACAGTCTGTATTCGGGGGAGAAGGGGACCTGTCGTGCCGTCATTCCAACCGGCTAAGAAGAGACTCCAGCAGAGCGTCGCGAACTGGATCCTGGCCTTCCGACGCATGGCCGGCGTCGAAGCTGGAACAGCGGTGGGCGGAATGTCGACTGACTGGGTACGTTCCGTCTCCGCCGCTTCAATATTGTCTAGACTCTTGCGAAGGCTCTTCGCATCATCTTCGACAGTGGCAGCAGGAGTCACTGGTTCTTCAGGAAGATGGGGAGCGCGAGCATGGACAGAAGACAGTTCAATTTCGGAACTGAATGGGGCTCAATGTCAAGAGATAGCAATAAAGACCCGAGGAGCGTTACTCACGTTGCAGACATGGAGAGCAGACAACTTAACGGTACAGGATGTACAAGCCGTCAGTGTTCACCTTTATACCGTGTCTTCCTTGTGCACACGCGTTATCGCAGCAACGAATCGCGCTCACATTGACTCGAACGCAGTACTGGGCTCCTGGCAATGTGCCAAGCTAGACACGAGATGATCACAGAGAATCGGTCGATTGTTCCACGTACTTAGGTGTCGACGTTGAGGAGAGTCAGCAATTTCGGAGGATGCGAGGGGAGCGCTGTCGCGGATGATTGTCGGAGAAATGAAGAGGTCGAACATAAGCGCTTCGACAAGCTGATAGCACAAATTCTAGGCTTCTTGGAGGCCTCCGTAGCTCCCAAAGGATATCTGGAGGCAGTCTAGAGACACAACGTCAGTCCCTCGCAGGGTACGCGCTCCGTAACCGGCGGATAGGATAAATCGGAGGGAAGGGTAGAGTAAGAGAGCGGCGGCAGAAGCGCCTGCATACGACATAGGCCAGCAATCATAGCGCCCACGACGTGTCGCGTGTCGGCGCCGGCGAAGAGAGTCGTACTTGTATCCACTGTCCACATCCTCGACCATCATCACACCTCCCTGCTTCTTTCTTTGCCTGCTTGGACATGGCCTCCCCTGCTCAGCAACTGCCCCCTGGATGGGCAGCGGAATGGTCAGTCTCCGATCTGGCTGCTTGATTGGCTTGTCGCATTGACTCCCAGCCGGCAGGGATCAAAACGCACAACGTTGGCTCTTCATCGGTGAGTGCTCACTTCTCTATGACCGATAGCAAGCCTTTGTGAACCACTGCCATACTAGAAACTGCAACGGGTAGAACACAATGGGAGCCGCCCTACCCTGATCCCGAGAGCATAGATCCGGGCTTGAACCCTGCGCCGAGCGCGTCCCCTCCTCCTCAGGGTACGCACCACACAAAACGTCGGCAATATGCAGCAGGCCAGACCCAAGCGTACTACGGCGCGGATACACTGGCGGCTGCTCCTGTAGGGCCCGCGTATGCCGCCGTTCCTGGCCAACCCGCTCCGCCTGCTCAACTCTTCACTCCTGGTCTCGCAGCGGAGGGTCAATTCGCGGCGCAGCAAGTCGCTGGTCAGCCTGCAGCACAACCGCCATACTATGGTGGCGCGCCGCAAGAGCCTGAATATATCAATGCGCCTGGATTCGGACAAGGGCCGGCGTACCAGCCACCCGGGGTCGCTGGGCTCGCCGACCAGTTCTCACAGATGAACGTGGGCCAGAAGGGCCTCCGCCTGTTCACGACTAACCTGCTCACCGCCCCTCCTGAACCTCTGGAGCTTCATCGTCCTCCTCCGGATATCGTTCTCCCGCCCAACTCTTCCCTCTCTAATTCTCCCTTCGCGAACGCCGATGCGTCTTACCAGAGGTGCACGCTTAATGCGATCCCGACCTCTAATTCCCTCCTTACCAAATCAAAGATTCCTCTTGGCTTGGTGATTACTCCCTACCGCTCGCTGAAGGAAGGAGATGATCCGGTTCCCCTTGTCACGGATACGGTCATCGCTCGTTGCAGGAGGTGTAGGACGTATATCAACCCATACGTGCAGTTTATTGACGGCGGTAACCGGTGAGTGTACCCAATTCTATCCCGTGTATCCACTCCCCCATTCGATCCTCTGTGAAGCTGGCGTTGCTGCATGTGTTCCATGTCCAATGAGGTGCCGCAGCTCTTCGACTGGGACCAGGTCCGTAATCAGCCTGGTGACCGCTGGGCCCGCGCGGAGCTCAATCACGGCGTGGTCGAATTTGTCGCGCCGACGGAGTACATGGTCCGCCCGCCCCAGCCGGCCGTGTACATCTTCCTCATCGATGTCTCGCACAACGCGATCCAATCCGGCATGGTCGCGACGGCGACCCGCACGATTCTCGAGAACCTCGACCGTATTCCCGACGAGGACTCGAGAACTAAGGTCGGGTTCATCGCGTTTGATGTATCTCTCCACTTCTTCTCGCTTCCTGTAGGTCTATGTTCTCCGGCGGGCGCTGTGATCCCGTGTCGCGTGGGCTGATCATTTTCGATAGGCTGGCTCCACGGACTCGAGCATGCTCGTCGTCTCGGACATTGACGACGTGTTCCTGCCCAAGCCTACGGATTTGCTCGTGAACCTGAGCGAGAGCCGTGCGGCAATCGAGAACTTGCTTGGTCGTTTGAACGACATGTTCCAGGAGAACCACATCATTGGCAGCGCCCTTGGCCCCGCGCTCCAAGCGGCGTTCAAGATGATGGTGCGTATGGTGCGCATGTTGAGCTACGAATATCATTTGACGACTTGGTTGTAGTCGCACATCGGTGGCAAGATTGTCGTTCTCTCGTCCAGCCTGCCTTCTCACGGTGCTGGTGCCGTCAAGAACAGGGAGGACCCTAAGATCCTCGGCACATCGAAGGTAGCGCTGGTGCCGCTGTCTGGAGATGGTTCAGCTCTCATAATCATATCCTTGTCGTACGCAGGAGTCCAGCCTGTTGCAGACCGCATCACCCTTCTACAAGACTTTCGCGATCGAATGTTCGCGCGCCCAAGTCGCCGTCGATATGTTCTTGTTTAGCGCTGCATACCAGGACGTCGCGACATTGGGTAGGTCTTCTCGCGGCTTGCCTCCCATCGCGCCACCGCTCATGTGATCGCGTCAAACAGCTTGCTTGCCGCACTACACCTCCGGCCAGACATACTTCTACCCGGCGTTCAACGCCTCCCGCACAGAAGACGCCGTGAAGTTCGCGCACGAGTTCGGCGAAGTCCTCGCGATGCCGATCATGCTCGAGGCTGTCATGCGCGTGCGCGCGTCCAAGAACCTGCGCATGTCCTCCTTCCACGGCAACTTCTTCGTCCGCTCGACCGACCTGCTCGCCATGCCTATCGTGCCGCAGGACCTCTCCTATGCCATCGAGATCCAGATTGAAGACAACATCACCGCGCCCTTCGTCGTCCTCCAAACCGCCGTGCTGCACACGACGTGCTACGGCGAGCGCCGCATTCGCGTCATCACGTCCGCGATCCCGACCACGAACAACCTCTCGGACGTGTTCGCATCAGCGGACCAAGTTGCGATCGCGACGCTGCTTGCGAACAAGGCCGTAGAGCGCTCGATCACGCATAGGCTCGAGGACGCGCGTGATGCACTGTTCAATAAGCTGGTCGAGGTCTTGCAGGCGTACAAGGCGAGCATGACTGCTGCGGGCGCGGGCGCCAGCGCGCAGCTCGCTATCTCGGAGAACTTGAAGATGCTGCCAGTGTTGACCCTTGGTCTCCTCAAGAATGTATGTGTTCTTTGCGCCACACTTTCTCCATTGTTCATGGATGCTAAGGGGTAGTATAGGTCGGTATCAGGCAGAGCGCGCAGATCCCGCCCGATCTCAGGGCGTACGCACAGTGCTTGCTCACTACGCTCCCCTCGCAACTGCTTATCCCGTATATTCACCCGAACTTCTATTCATTGCACAACATGGCGCCAGAGGTACGCTCCCCGGACGCCTCCCGCTTTGCTTGGTGGGGTCACTGATCTGCGTTGTTCGCAGTGCGGCACTGTCGGCGAGCATGGGGTCATCTTGCCGCAGCCTCTCCCGCTCACTTCAGAACGTCTCGAGCGGCACGGTCTCTTCCTCATCGAGGACGGCCAGACGATCTTCCTGTGGGTCGGCAGGGACGCGGTCCCGCAGCTCATCATGGACGTGTTCAACCTTCCCAGCTACGAGGTCCTTCGTGGTGGCAAGGTGCGTACCTTTGTTTTCTTCCGTTTTTGAGCGTGCGATATTGACGTGGCTGGGTAGACTACGCTGCCACTGCTCGACAACCCCTTCTCGCAGCGCGTCAACGCGGTCATCCAAAAGACGCGCGAGATGCGTCGTGGGGTGTACTACCCCCACTTGTACATCGTCAAGGAGGACGGCGAGCCGCCGTTGCGCCTCTGGGCCCTGTCCTGCCTCATCCAGGACCGTGCGGACGTTCTCCCGAGTTACCAGCAGTTCATCTCGCAACTTCGCGACAAGGTGCGTTCTGGCTCTCCCTCGTAATCGCTTTGCGGGCTCGACAATGCTGATCGATCACGACTTGCGTCCTTGCAGGTCAACGGCTCAAGTTACTAAGCGTGCATCTGTCTGGAAGGGGAGGGAGGGGACGTGCGCGACAATGTGGACTGGTAGAGAAGCGTGCAAATTCAACAATTCCTGCGGGCGGCAGTTCGGGCTCTCCTTTTTCGTGTGTCGAGTATTCCTAATCGTACTTATTATTGATCGTCCTTGTCTCCCCCTTGGACCTTTCCTCTCTATCTATACTATAGACGCGCCGATCGCGCGTCGTAGCTCTCAGAACTGAGGCCGTTGCGACGCGCTCCTAGATGTGCGCTCCAAAACGTCCTGTCGGTCGCCGCTAACGCCTGTGCCGTCGTAATCACGTCTAGATCCCGACTCTGTCCTTTGGACTCGCGGGTGGCACACTATGTCCCAGCGCTGTCATTTGATTGAGGCGCAGACTACATACGTCCTCGGCGCGCGCCAAGGTGAGCGGGGTTTGCAGCGCGTGCATACCATGTAGAGGCTGATACTGCGAGTAGACAGACTCTCGTGCCGCGCCGTTGCGCGGGATGTGAGGTCGTGAACATTTCACGAACGGAGTCTCGAGACTTGGCGGCGGATGCCTGCCGCCCCGTCTGCCCGCTGAATACATGACTGAATTCAGAGCTGTTGTGTACACATGCAACGTCCGTGGGGCTCAAGAAAAAGAGGCGGGGATGTTGTGTCGCGATACACAGACCGCACGGACTCGCCGACCGCCCGAGGCGAGGAACGTGGACGATCGGCATCAGAGGCAAACGCGGAACGTGCGGGTCTGGGGGCAAGTTAGTCCTTGGTGATCGGGTTTTGGGAGTTTTACAGTCTCAACCAAGGCCGCTGCAACGCATCGAAGTTGGCGCCGTCTGGGCAACAAAGGAGTCGACACGCAGGTGCAATGAAGCGCGTCTGCAAGCACAGCCCCCGCGCGTCTTGTACTCGCCCGTCCTTCGAGTTGCAACCGGACTCCGCGAATGGCACACAACGCAACGAAGTCGCCCTCGCGCCCAGTGCGAGAAGAGGCTGATCGTTCGACGGACACTCATGTATATGCCCTCGTTCCCACGTCAAGCTCCTCGGGCATGTCGAGCCCCCCTCCAGGACAGGTTCCGCATGGCCCCCCATTTCCGACAAGCAGGTCAGCACCTACAGTCTTACCCGGGTCCTTTGGCCGCCCAATTTTCGTTCTCCCGTGTGAAGCACACACACCCCTCCTGCCATACATCGGAATATCTAGGTTGATTCAATACGGTATCATGTAACTATACCAGAAGTATGAACACGATTGGGAACAGCGTAAAGGAGATCGTAATGAATCACTGTCGAATGTAAGACCCACTCCTCGTCCTGGTCTTACTCGGCACACTTCACATATTACGTACGCATACACTTATATAGCCGACGACCTATACCGTGCTCTTTAGCTCTGCTCACCGCGGTATAGGTACGTATTCCCATTAACATGTATCTTAGCTCTGCTCACCACGGTATAGAATTCGTTCTAGTTTACATCCTCGGAGTCAGTGAGGAGGTTCCGTGAGCCTCCTTCCACTTTTTTTTAAACTTCGAACGTTCGCGCCGCCGCCGCACTCGACGACGCCAATCTCCACCGCCCCAACACCTCCAGTCAACCTGTTGCTGCCCCGCGTAACACGTAGTCGCTTTCGCGACTTCATAGCCCCGTTCCCATTTGCCGAGCTCGAAGAACACGATCTCGCCGAACA
Organism: Dichomitus squalens LYAD-421 SS1; assembly: GCF_000275845.1. Taxonomy (NCBI): domain Eukaryota; kingdom Fungi; phylum Basidiomycota; class Agaricomycetes; order Polyporales; family Polyporaceae; genus Dichomitus; species Dichomitus squalens. The sequence goes on along the minus strand of NW_006766909.1, from coordinate 290,356 downwards.
ACTGGCCCCCCCTGTCGAACTCGACCAAGTCGAACCTCGAGACTCCGCCGAAGAAGATAGCGACTCTTCTTACTCCCTTATCAGCTCAATCGCATCCTTGCAGTCTCTGCCTTCGACAGACTCGTCCTTGGAGCCC
>NW_006766909.1:196248-277962 GCF_000275845.1 Dichomitus squalens LYAD-421 SS1 | reverse complement strand
CTGGAGACAAGTTGTGTATTGAGCGAGGTATCTACAGAGCGAAATACACGATGGCTTACCTGGAGACAAGAGGTCGAAACTAGAGTCTCCAGGTAGCAAAGGATCCAGCTATATACAGGGAACGAACAATGGGCGCTAGAGAACAATAGCGTCGCCATGGGTACGGAGTACAAGGGGTGTAGGACAATAGCGGACGTGGGAACAAAGGGAGCTATTGTCCGTGTGTGGACAAAGGGAAACTGTAGCGAGTAGTGAACAATAAGGAAACGTACGAGGCAGTGGTCCGAATCGAAAAGGAAACATAGCGCCGTGAGGGCGGTTCGTGACACATATTTCCCCAAGATCTTCTTGTAGGGATGCCATACTCTGTTTTGTCGAGTTTTGGCTCGAGTTCGAATCTCCTTATCAGTCGGTCCTGGGTCCTTTGGCCAGTGTCACAGATCAGTGTGATTACTTTATATGGATAATAGGTCATCTTATCAGGCAATGTTCGATGCACGCAAAGCAGAGGAGCGCTGAAATGTGTGACTCGGCGCCCGATTAATAGCATCTCATATGGCCCGTTGATGAGAACTGATTTGATATCTCTGGGAAGTGCATGTCGATAAGAGTGTGTTCTTTGTCTCAAACAAGCTAGATATATCCTATTCACATTTCCTGAAACTATGGAAGTTATCGGAGCAATACGTTAGCCGCGATCACTGGAATATAATTCAAAACAGCAGTGTTCTGGACTAAAACATAGTCTTGTAATGTGTTTGAACAGAAAAGGCTACGAAACTATGGGATAACATACACGAAACCATTATCTACTTGACTGAATTGACCCGTAGGGGTTGAGATTGTACTGCGGGGACGGAAAATCCTTCAGTGGCCAAAGGACCCATGGTGGCTGGCAAAGGACCCGGGTAAGACTGTACAGTATCCTGTTTCCTTCGCCTGCCGTCCTCTGCAGACAATGATAAACTCCCATGCATGATGCAAAGAGCGCTTCCCGATGCGGAACAAGCCCCCAGCCCGATCCGTCTCCCCGCGTCTTCCATGCTCCAGCTGCGTCCACAGGAGGAGCAGCCCCGGCAGCACTTCTTCTTCCTCTTCCTCTTCCCTTCGCGCCACGCCCTCGAGCATCCGGGACCTGACCTTGCGTACGCGCGCCATGACATCAGAACACCCCCGGGGACGTCTGTTCAGTGGATGATGATCCGGGGACCCGACCCGCAGGAAAGTTTGCTGGGTTGGCAAAACCCGGACGGTGGTTCTTGCGATGCTATTCTGCCGTACGCCGCTCGCTCGCTCGCTCGCTCGCCGCGCTCAACACCCGGCCTGCGCTCGTGGTGCGTCCTGGAAAACTGTCAGGGCGCGTCTGCGGGACAGAAGTTGCCCCCTTGTGATCCTTGCATCCGCGGGCCTGACGACGACCAACGATCCCGGGATATCCGTTCTCGTTCTGCTGGTCGTTGGAGCACACATGCGGCGCGCCTTCCGATCGGAGCCCTCTGCAGACGGTCTCTCTGCGCACGCACGATCCGAGTCGACGTCGTTGACGCGAGACGATCTCCCCGCGCCCGCCCGCAAACTGACTTTGTACGCACTCGCGCCCGGTGTGCCTTCTGTGAAGAGCGAAGAACCCTTCCGCACATCCCCGAGTACTTACAGAGATGAGCTCTGGGAAACGGAGCTATCGCAGCTGACGCGGACCGTCGGCGTCCTACCGCTCTGAGCACGCTCTACGATCCACACACCTGAAAGTGCTAGTGTACCTCCGCGGATCCGCGCGCACTACGCCATCGCTCGCTCCCGAGCACACGCGCGCGACACACAGAGTGCCAGAGATGCCAGTGCTCGAGCCTCAGTACTGTCGGATAGGCTCGCGAAAGCCAGCCGCGACGGATCCCACCCGAGGCGCAGCGTCGCACAGGCTTCCCATCGGGAGCGTGCGTGGCATGCGCGCGCGCGCGCGAACCCGGGAAAGCGTCCAGCTGCCCAAGCTTGCTACGACCTCGTCTGATGCCCTGTCCGGCTCCCTCTCTTCTCGTTCCCGGTCGGCGAAGTGCATGCTTGACGTGATAGACAGGTTCGGACCACTGTTCGACAGTAAACTCCACCGTCTACTCTGCAAGCGCGTTGCGCCATGCTTCGACTCCCCAGCGTCCCACAAACCTCAGCGCTGACGGTTGCTTCGCGGCAAGTTCCACAAGGAGAATACTAGAACACAGTCGAGTATGAGTGCAATCATGTGGGCGCATTGTCGCCAAGCGCGGAAAGCTGGGATGCAGAGCGGGTACAGACGCGAGCAGAGAGCCCGCGGCTGGAGTACGGCCAAACACACCGACGAACACATGACGATGTTATGACTTCGGATGCGGTAACGTACACTGAACAGCGACAGCGGAGAACAGCGCGACAGCGTTCGACAGCACGAAGCGAAGCGGAAGACCATCTATGTATGGGGTATACTTGCAACAAGACAATACAGTGCTTGCGTATGGGGTGGTGATACATTACTTTTCGCTACTTCTACTACTTCTTCGAACGTCCGAACCACACTCGACCGACGGAACTGAAGCTGGTATGGGTGTTTTCAGGGGGCTGAGACAAAAGGGGGACGTGGGGATTGTACAGTGGCGGGGAGGGGCAACAAGTCCATCAAGACGACCATAAGGAGTGGAAGCCTGCATACATGTCTATCCACATTCGAGACTCGGAAGGAATGCCGAGAACATCAATGTGAGAATGTTGCAAGCAAGTGTCGTACTGAAAGACCCGGTGTAGGCCAAAGTGATATGAAAGCGAGCGGATGTCCGACGAGGGAGCATGGCGCATAGTGAGATACATACATGAATGCCAGGGACATGCATGAAGAGCAGAAACACGTCAGCGGGATAGACGTGGCCAGCCCATGCGGGGGTGGTTGCGGAAATGGTTGCGGAGATGAGGAGTGTGTGGAAGCATAATCCGGCGGGTGAACTGCGCGCATCCGCAATCGTTGGCAACTGCTGGGAAATGAACGGATATCGAAGTTGTGCGTCCTCCTCGGTCGCAGGCAGCCGATGTAAGAGCGATGCGGACGCTCGGTGAAGTCGGAGAAGTCCCTCCGATGTGCTGATAACAGATATCGAAGGCCGGGAAGTCGGTCCAAGTGCGGCCGACGATCGAGCGCTGGGGACCAACGGGCTGCTATCGGAGCTCGGAGCTGACGAGACGGTGGGTGAGGACATCGGGGGCAAGGTGTGGCTACGACGGGGGGGACGGAGCAAACGAGTGTGGACGGCATCGTGGCGTGGATATACGACAGCGATCGTCGAAGGGAAGGTTGGAGCCGATTGGAATGCATGGGCGACAAGCATTGACCTGAAGCGGAGACCAGAGAGCCGAACACAGTCTGCTACCGCCTGAGGTTTCCGACGGAATCGCACAAGCGCGGGTGCCAGCCAGATAGTCAACGAGCGTGTCCAAATACCGAGCGAGGTCAAAAGGAGAACGAGAGGAATAACGGTGGTGATGCAAAGGAATCTGCGAGAGCGGTGCAGCGACAACATGAACCTGGATTGTAAAGGAAGAAGACGCAAGAAAGCATGTGGGCGATGGTGTACAGTTATTGCAAGTTCGGCCGCTTGAATTCTTCGATGGGCGACGCCTCCACGTCCGTAGTGCTGTCGTTGTCCCCCATCCTCATGAGACGACCAGCCGCATCGTACCGGACAGACTCAAGGTCTGAGGGAGAGATCTCTCCCGGAGCCGCCTGGAATGTGTCCATCTACGAAGACTCAGCCTATGTTGATCGCAATATATCTTGACGACGTCGACCTACCTGGAGCTGGAGGTTCTCCTTCTTTTCACTAAAAGAGACAATGCCACGAGTTGTGTAGCGACTACCAGGACCACTGAATGCGAGTGTCGAAGCTTGAGTGGTTCTAGGCGTACAAACAGCACTTCATCAATACAGTACAGGGTACAAAGGCAATAATAAACGTACCCAAACACTTCCGCACCTTCAGAGGTATAGTTAGTCAACCGCCGCACAACACGACAAGCGACAATCTAAGGACCTCCTGAATTTTAGCTTCTCCTAAGATATGGCGTAACTCACATTGGACGCGATTGCTGCGGGAACGTTCGCGATGATCGACATCACCGCGTTCAGATTGAGTATCATAAAAGTCTAAAAGAAATCAGTATGAAGAGACCAAAATCGAGAAGGAGCTGCAATTTACAGTTGCAATCGCGTTGGCTACAAAACTGTTAGATATGAACATCAGCGCTCGACGACCAATCATTCATGAAGCAGCGCGAAGACCCACGCGACCATGAAGTAGATCAGCCCGTCCTCGAAGATAAGCTTCACAATCTTAGACCGGTCCCGACGTGAGCTGCTCCCCACGCCCAGCTTCCACCCCGTCAGAGCGAGAACAGTGAAATCGAAACACATCGTGTAAATGAACGTCGCGGCCAGAATTTTGTTGCTTGTATAGGTAATGGCACAGCCTGTTCCGGGTATCCAAGCGGCCTTCAAAAGAACACCTTCGTCACCATCGTCAGTCGGTGACCATGGCAAGTGACACAACTTCTTTGCTAGAAGACTTACCGTGCAGCAACAATGCCCAATGTCCCAGTATGACTCCGACGAGAAGTACGACGATTTGCCATGCCTGCGACCAAACCGCCATTCTGAAATGGAGAAGTAGTTAGCCGGGTTACTTTAACCCGATCGATGTCCAAGTGGGTCTCACGTGCGAAGGGAAAGGTTGATGCTAGCAAGTCCAATAGACGCATTCCCGAAGATCTGGTTGTACGTGTAGAGCGCTTGACAATTGACCGGCCTGGAGACACAAGTCATCAGCGTCCGCGCGCCCGCCGACACTTTAGACAAGACCAAACACACGTCGTAACATTCAAGGCGATAGCTCTTCAGGACACGCATATAGATGGCGAGTCAGTCGCGAGCGCAGACACTTAGTAGCCGGCGACGGGTGAGAACGTACATGCCAATCAAGGCGAAAAGCAGGAAGTAGCGACCTGCGAAGTAGAAGACCTGCGGGGAATTGAAGACGTTAGCCGAGGCCTGTTCGCGAGGTTCGCGCTTCTCAGCGCACGCACCAAAGGCCACTTGAACTTTCTCTGCCCGCTGAGGTACTGCCAGTCGAACGGAAGGGACGTGACGAATTCCCAGCTGCGTTCCCGTGTGCGAGGTCACTTGCGCGTGAGCAAGGCCAACAGAGCAAGTCGGAGCGCCGAGGAGGACTTACATATAGAGCCCGAGGAGGGTGTGCATGAACCTGTCGAACGACTCTGTGAGAGAAAAGCGAACACGAGGCAGATGAGCTGCGGCGCTTGTGGTATGTCGGTGCACGAGGAGTAACGCCGTACCTCCATCCTTTGCAATCTCCTCGGACGATTTCCAGTTGACCATCTTGGAGATCACGCTAGCTGTGGCGCGGGTCAGCAGACTAGCACTCGACCACAACGGACGTGTCGCGGAACACGAGACCCTGAAAGAGAGCCTGACCTAGAGGCAAAGGCGGCAAGAAGGAGGGTCAAGGTGAACGCGGAGGCGGGGACTCCAAGTCGCGAATGACAGTGGCAGACGGGCTAGCGTCTGCGTCTTGTGCGGAGGAACGGTTGACGCGCTTGCTGGAGGGGCTCGAGGCGAGGAAGGGAGGGAGATATATGAGGCCGAGCGTAGTGTGCGAACTTGAAGAACTCTGGGCGGATGCAGAGTGCAGGAGAGCGCACTCGCTGCCACTGTCCGGACAAACAGAAGACGTCTTGGCCGCGGATGGGCGCCAGCCGATCTTCGCCAGTGGATCCTGGATGCCGCTTCCAGCGTTGGTTGCACCGGACGGCCACCGAGCCCCGGACGGCCACCGAGCCCCGGACGGCCGGCGACGCAAACACCAACTCAGCTTCCTCCTTCCCCCGTCCCAGTTCCCCTCTACATCTGGAACATCCCGAGCCGCCATCTAGCCGTACAAGGCAGGAGCCCGGTCGCCCTGTTCGCTACAGCACGGTGGGGCTCGGCTTCGAGAGAAGGCGCGTTGCCACAGCGAGAGTGCCCCTTCCTCCTCCCCGCACTTGCTGCCTTCCAGACCCCGCGCGACCCTCTCCCCGCGTCGCGCCTTCTAGCGCGAAGCCCTGCAGCCCCTTCGCGTTTCTGAGCAGCGGCGAAGGTGCGGGCTCGTCCGGGCGAAGCGCGACCCAGGGAGCGAAGGCGATCGCCCTGGATTCGCAGGCCCGAGGAGCGCGTCTGCACGGCCAGATTCGTCGACGGGGCTTCGAGCTTTGCGCGGAGATCAGCCTGTCGCGGGACGAATGCCCGGACGTACGGCCGGCGATGTCGATGTCTGCAACGTCGAGCGCGACATGGGCGTCGTGCATATCGAACCTCCTCCACCTCTTTCCGCTGCCTGGTGACCGGCGTCGAGCCGGATCTCTCCGCGGGTCGTCTCGGTATGGCAGGACGATCTCCAACATAACAAGGTTCAATTTGCGCGCTGTGGGAAGTGTGAATTTGAGCGCGGTGAGGAGCTCTTGTTAATTGCGTGGCTTCCACAAGTAGACCTTCCGAACAGAATGGTGATCTCGTAGAGAAGGATCGATGCCATAAAGTGCACCTACAACCGATCGTGCTCTTCAGCCAAGATAGTCAGACTCCAAGTTGTCTAGACGCTTCGTAAGGAATACATACGGCGGGGGAGAGTCTTCTTTCTTGCTCAAGGCGATCGTTTCGTTGAAGCTGTCACATGCCACCGGCCGGCCGGGATCCGATCTCTTGATCGCGATCTGCGTGCGTATCTAAGTTCGAACTCATCATACTACAGTGATTTGCTAGTCTCGTGACCAGACGTTCGGAGCTTGAATCGGATGCGAAAAACCGGGGGCATCCGAGCTCCTGAAGCTCGGATGCCCCCGGTTTTTCGCATCCGATTCAAGCTCCGAACGTCTGGTCACGAGACTAGTGATTTGCAAAAAACACTGCAGGTCGCATCCGCGCGACGAGCTGTTTGCCGGTGTTTGTTCCCGGGCGGCTACTGCACGAACTTCTGTTTCGGGCACTGGGCGCTCAGGGATATGCTAGCCGTTGAGACGATGCCTTAGTTGGCAATCCCATGGCTGCTTCGGAACAAACTGGAAGTTATGTGTCTACACTTCTCCTCGTACTGTATCTCATCCAAATGAATATAGGTACAGAGAATGTTGAGCCCTTCCCTCCCGGACAAGCGCTCCCCGGGAATGCCAAATAGGAACAAATAACCTTCCCCACGCGCGCGACCTGCAATGTTTTTTGCAAATCACTGTAATCGGGTCTGATAACTACAAAATTAGCTTACATGTGTCTGAGTGCAAAACAACCTGAACTCAGATTTGAACGACGACGGACAGCTTGCAACGTTTGTACGGACGGTAGCATCCAAGTCTCGACCCACTCGAACACCACTTGCGCAAAGCAGTGTCCTTTGTGGCGCATTGCGCGCCCGCTAACATCAGAAACCTCTAGCATCGTAAACGCCATAAATCTAGCGCCTTCGGAAACTTGAAGGACGCCCGAACGCTGAGTGCTTCCAGCTCTCAAGCTGCCAGCCCAGGCCGAACAAGCTTCCAAGAAAAGTCTGCAGGCCGAACTTGCACCTTCAAATTGCCCTTCCCGGCTCCTTCAGCGCAAGGTCTGGCATCCGCACGATTGCACGCCGTCGCGTCTAGAAACCCCCCGTAAGTGCTCCCCGAGAAGTTCTGTACTGACCGCCGCCTTGCGCCCGCTCATGTCCGAACCTTGAGCGTACTCCGCTGAACGTCTGCTCGGTAAGTACTAGATTCGCGGGGTGCAGACCGCGTCGGGACTGCAGCAGAGGAATCAGAGCACGCGGGACGTTCGGTGGAGCTGCATATCCGAGCACTCATGAACCCCCCCCCCCTCCCTTCTTCAAAGCTGGCGGGCGAACAAGGGAATCCGAAGCGGCGAAAATTGCGGGGGTGCCTGTCATCCATGCCGGCGGGCAACAGCGACGTGTGCCGAACATTGGGATTGTTGGGGCGAGCGTCATCATCGTGCGGGGAGGGGGGGACCAGAACGATCGCGAGGATGGCTGCGGATCCATTGACGGGTCGACCCTCCCCCAAGGTCCGTGCTGGTGGCTATCTTTGCGCGTGAGCAGTAGGTCTGACCACTCGGTCCCTCCTTTCGGTGCTGCGTGCGCAAAGCAGGTTCGTAGCTGTCTTGGCTCGGACACGCGGGGAGCAAGTACTGTGCGGCTCGCCACTGAGTAGGAGACACTAACCCCAGTCCATACTTGATGCAGGCACATGTTGACGGCATCGGCCGTAAACATCGCTGCTGCCGTGGCCCATTCGGGGAGCAGCGTGTCCTGAGTTGTCCGCCGACGACCTTGCCGCCCTGCGCTGTGGACGTCGGCAGTCGGTCGACGGTCGACGCCACCGATGGACAGCTCGCCGTGACGGGAGACGGTGATGGTGCGGACGTACACTCGCGCCCACAACTTAAGTGTGCCGCGGATCGGCGAGTCGGGGAACAACAGGGCTCAGGCTATCTGTGTGCTGGCACAGAGCGTCGGTGAGTGTCCAGGATACGCGCAGACGACGGTGATGCGTACCTTCTGTCAGCAAGCCGATGCGCAGATGCTTCGTAGCCGCACGTTCCCCGGCGTCGCGCCCGCTTTGGGTCTGGGGCTGTCTCCGCCGACCGCTGGCTGGGCTGACGGGCGGCTTCTGGCGCTGGAGACGCGTTAATCACCGACAGCGACGTTGACAGACGCTGCTCCATCTGGACGTCGCTTCAGGGTTCGCGACGGGCGAAGCTACCGATGTTTTGAACTTCCCGTCAAGTTGGTGGTGTGGGCTGGGTTGCCGGCTGGACGTCAGGGCAAACAAGCGGTGCAGTTCGCGTCACCGTCATGATATCCTCCTACCTACTGATCGGACTTGTCCCGCCAACTCCAATCAATCTTCAAGCAAAACCAGAGGCAACGGTATCATCGGAACATCAGATTTCCAACATGTGTGCACCGTGTGTGGCGCCGCCGCAGTGTGTACCATGATGGCCGCCAGCAATTAGCCCTGTGGCAAACGCTCAAACTTTTCAGCAACAACTCCTGTGTACTTACTGGCAGAAGGCCTCGGGCACTCGTTCCGAGTTGGCAAGTGTCAGTAGACCTTTCAGTGATGTTTTGATGACAGAATTAGAGAAATTCGGACTGCGGAGGGGCTTGGACGCGCCAGTAAGCGACAGTCGGGGAGCTCCGCACAACACACATTCCGACACGTAGATGAGGCGAGACGCTTCGGCGCCATACTGCTGGAAGACTCACGTTATGGGGCCCACCGGCAGAATGATTCTTCAAAGCCATTGACCAGGGCCGTCTCTGGCCGCACTGTCAGCAAATCGGCGAATTAAGGTCATCTTCCCGGGACACACCAGTTCCATCGGTATTTTTTCTTTCTACGGTTTCGTTCTATCAAACATATCGTAACATGCACGTCTTCGGCTTCGGCTTTTCAATAAGGCACATGGCGCAACAGACGTGAGTCCGCCCTATAGGTCTGCAAGTGAACGCACAGCGCGTATATCGCTAACGTATAGTCCTTCATTTAGTTCATCTCGACCTTCGTACTGGGGATCGCTACATCATGAGCGGTAGGATTGACGCCACCGTAATACAGTACGCACACCAATATTGGAAGAACGTTGAGAAGACTCCTCCTACAAGGCGCGCCGCTCTGGAACCTACCGCGGAATGCTTGTTCACAGCGGACTCGAAATCGAACTTGGACACCAGTCTGTACTTGTCCCTATTGCGTCTATCGGTGCTGACTCCATCGATCAGTTATGCGCCTCAGTGGCGCTCGACGGCCGCGCTCCAGAGTCTGCCGCCTGTGCATCGAAAATCCTTCCCTTCACATCGTACGCACGGCTCTTTCAAATTCGACTTTGCAGAGCACTCTACGGAACGTCCATCCCATCACACGCGCTATCGTCGTCGCGCCCCCGATGTCCCGCAGCGAGCTGCGCCTTGCTTCCGCGTATCTTACGACCTACGCGGACGACGAGAAGGCTGGGCCGGACGAAGAACACGCGCTGGGATCACATTCGTCCCGTCTCGAGGCAGGCCGTTTACGTGTTCTCGCTCCCGACCCTGACATGGGCGCCTCCTCGCCATCGGGCGGGTGACAGTTCGCAGCACAAATTCCAGCTGATGTAAAAACCAGCGTCGCAGTCCCCGCGCCCAGGGATATGCTCGGATCACCGGATAACCCCGGCCGAGCGCCAGCTATACCATACCGCGGACATTGCCCGACTGTGGTGCACTGCTGGAAGCACCTGCACACAGCGGGGATCTTCGCGGGAAGCATTCCACGCAGAATATTGTGTGTCCTGTAGCTCTGAAAGCCACGTAGCATGAGGCGGGGCACACTTCGCGCAGTCACGACGAGCTTGTCCCCCGACTGGGAGGTGGCCGGAGCGCTTGCTTGCGGGGCTCGGCAGGAGGCCGCCGCTGATCCGAGCACAGGGAGGCCTGGGGGAAACGCGACGCTGGTTTTTACATCAGCTGTCTTCGGAGGTCTCGACGGCCATGGGAAGAGACGAGACAACGTCACATAAGTACTACGCGGCGGTTCGGGCTTGTTGATGCATCGTGGGATTCGAAGTCCTTCGATGATAGCTTATGCTAACGCTATTCGAATACAGGTCGGGTGCGCCAACAGCACGCGTGACCTTCGAAATTGGCTTGAGGAGCAGAAAGGCTTCTAGGTCGAGGCTACATGCTCACCTTACAAGTGGTCGTTCAACAGGACGACAACCTGGGAAGGCGCTGGGTAGTCAGAGATTGCAAGATCAGAGTGTATACGAGGTTTGATGCGCCTCTCTTCCTCCGACCTGTATGACGCTCGCAAGTTCGGAATCGTGACGAGACTGACAGCAAGATCCAACAGGAAACTAGCCGCGACGTGGTCTGTACCCACCGGGATCCCTTGAGCGGCACTCTGCTCTCGTCAGCCGTCAGCCGGTCCATGGACGCGACGTCGGAGTAGCATCGTGCGTCTGTATGGGCCGAGCCGCGAACACGCAAATTCCGGCGCAGGGGACGGGCGCACTGCCCGCCATCATCGGTGATGGGCTCTGCCGTCGGTTATGGGCAAGCTGTTCAGCAAATTGCGCTGCACAGCGCGATTCTCCCCAGATCCAGAGGCGGGAACCGCGATCCGCACTTCCCAGCCATCACAACCCGTTAAGTGTGTGTACTTATGCACAAATCCATAGTCTTGGTCCGTGTCAGGCCGGCGTATTTTGATGCATGCGTGCTGGATGTCCGTTAATGAGTGGAGACATAGCTGCGCAATTGCTCCTATGTGGATGTGCCAGAGGGCGAGAAAGGGTCTGGATTCGCAGTCTGAAGCTTGAAGTTTGCTGATGTGATTCCCCGCACTCCACCAATGATATTGATACGCGAGCCCTGGCTATCGTCGACGGTCGGACTAGACGTTAATCGCGCGCACCTGGCCCAACGCGTGACTTCCCTCCAGCACGTCCACACCTACCTCCGGTAATGCTGCAGATTAGCCTAGTCCGACGCTCGACGTCGGTGATTACGAGGGTCATGAATAAGCTAAAGTCTCCGGACATTGACAGTCTGGCACGCTGCTGTCCCGCCATGACACGGAAGCTGCAGGGATGCGTATGTTGCGGCCAGTGTCCATGCCTCGAGGACCCTGGAAGTGCTATCCGGAACCGGAAGATGAGTTGATCCCCGACATGCTTTCCCGCGCTCTAAATCCGGACAACAGTAGGTAACCCTATGTCATGGCCAGAGACGAGGCCACAGTAGGCCTGGACTCTGCCAGCCAGGCGGACTTACAGCCAATCCTACCTCTGCACACCTTTACGCTTCTACTTACCCGCTCGGAGACCGAGGCGGCCACGCGTGCGCTCCTCCTTGCCGCGCAGTCCCTGAACTCGACGCGGCGAGATCTGCACCCGCTAGCGGCCAGCGGGGAGCTTTCAGGGCATGGTTCAATACATGACGGCAATGTACTCAGGGCCCGTGCATGCTGCGCACTGGTCCAAATTAGCCAGGGCATGTCAAGAAAGTCACCATGCAAGAAGCACCTAATGTCCTAGCATATCGGAAGAAGAAGCGCAAGAAGTCGAGGAAGCTGAGGTAGTCGCAGGATGTAGAACGCGCAGACGCCGGAGAAGCATGCGGAGGTGTGCGAACGTCTCTTGCCGGATTCGGACGTCCCTTTGTGCATGGACGGATATGGCAGGAGTTGTAGAACGCTCGGGGAGCTCCCTGTTGCGCTGACATACCCTGCGACAAGTGCTCCCGCGCATGTTCGTTGCTCGTCAAAATATGAACCTTGAGGTAGAGCGTCTTCTGCTTATAAGACCGTATGTTGAAGTCAGATTCGAAGTCGTCAAGACACGTTGGTAGCGCAACCTGCAGATGACTGGATAATGTAGACGAAGAAAATTCTAAACTTTATTGCACTTCTCCAAGCTATCAACGTATCTCACCCCTCTGCGGCCCAACAGCCCAACGAATGCTGCCTGAAACAAACTACCGCGAAGCGTACTGTAACACCGCACTTCCTCCGCAGACAAAGCGTCCAAAAATTATCCACACCCCGCGCTGCCACCGGGGCCCTGCTCCTAACGTACGCTGGATACTGGTAGCAGATAATCATACCAAAGTACTATCCACGATGGGGAGAGCAAAATCAAGTGGGATCGAGAGCTAAGGACCGAATTTGGTCGGATTCAGGTGAAGTGGGGGAGAGTAAAAGAGGGATTTTGACTGCACGGCGTGACTACCGCGAGGCACGCCCTATGAAAGCATCCATGGCGAGTCATCCCAGTCACAAAGAGGCTGGCGTCGTACATCCAGCTCACTGGGCGAGCGTGACGTGCAGCGGGAGCAGCCCGCCGCGGCCGTCCACGACGGGCTGGAGCGTCGGGGAGATCTTCGCGCGCACGACCGCCGTCGTCTCGTGGAACTCGAGCGAGCGCAGGAGCGTCGCGAGGATGACCTTGAACTCGAACACCGCCAGGCGGTACCCGATGCAGTTGCGCGGCCCGTCGCAGAACGTGACGAGCCCGCTCCAGCCGTGCGGGAGCTCGCTGGGGGGCGGGACGCCCCCGGGGGTGAGCCAGCGCGAAGGGTCGAACTTTGTCGCCGTGGGGCCCCAGACCGCGGGGTTGACGTGCATGGTGGTGAAGGGGATGTGGAAGACCTGGCCGGCGCGGACGCGGACCGACGAGAGCGTCTCGCCGGAGGGCGTGGTGAGCGGCTTGGAGAGGGGGATGACGTCGTCGCGGAGGGCGACGCGCTCGGTCTGTGGGGAGGCGGGGTGCAGGCGAAGGCTGATGGAAACTGTGAGTGAGCACGGAAGGAGATGGAGAACCATGCGGCACGCACCCTTCCTTGACGACAGCGTCGAGGTACTCAAGGCGCTGGATGTCATCGTAGCTGAGGTCCCGCCCGACGGTGCGAATCTCGTCGCGGAGCCGCTGCTGAACGGCCGGGTTCTTCGCGAGCTCAAGGAGCGTGAACGCGAGCGAGCCCGCAGTCGTCTCGTGGCCCACCATGATGAAGGTGTTCACCTAAACGCATCCCATCCCATCAGCATCGTCTCTCAACACCAACCCCAACACACACTTACGTTGTCGACAATCTGCTGCGGCGTCAAGCCCCGCTTCCCGCCCTTGGCGCCCGACTCCCTCTCGGCCTTGACGAGGATGCTCATGATGTCCCTGCCCTTCTCGCTCACGTTCCCGCTCTCGAGCAGGCGCATCGCGAGCTTCGTCGTGATCTCGCGGATGCGCCCGCCCGCGCGGATCGCCTCCACGGGGAGCTTCGTGAGCAGCAGGGTGATGAACGGCACGGCGCGCATCACGAGCATCGCGACGAACCCTCCGAAGCCGAGCCCGGTGTTCACGTGGCCCTCCCACGAGGCGTGGATCTCCTGCGCCTCGGTGGACTGGCCCGCCTTGAAGTCGTGCCCGAACGCGACGCGGCCGATGATGTCGAGGCTGTCCGAGGCGGCATCGCGTGACCATGACGAGTGTGGGAAGCGCAGGGTTCGGAGCCGTCAGCTTGCTGCGGTCTCGAACGGAACGCGAGGAAGGTCTGACTTACGTGCACGTCGAAGCGTACTCGATCATGTTCACAGTGGCGGCTCCGCCAGCAGCGAGGATGTGGTTCGTCAGCCTGCTCTCGAGCTGTGTCCATCGCATCGTACCGGCCCAGATCACCCCGAGGACGAGGAACCACCGAAGAAGCGTCGGAAGAAGGGTATGCCACCGCACGAGGACAGATGGCACGGGTGCGCGAGCGGAGCATCAGTTAGTCTACGGCGGACCTGCAACACCAAAAGCAGTAAACAACTTGCCTTTTCGGAGCACTCTGAAACGTCGTCGGCCATGCCCTTGATGGCCTCCGACCTGTGCGGAACAAGCCAAGTCAGCACGTCACTCTCGACACCGTCTTTCTATGTTTGCACCCTCTGTTTGCGCACCACTGGGACGCGCCGAGTGATGCACACCTAGTGCGCCCTGGCCTGGGGTTAACACATTGCACTTCTCGTACACGGCAGGTTATGTTCCTCCGGCGAACGCGCATCGCGCGTACAGAAAGCCCAACGGCTCCTCTCTGAGAAGGCGAGAGCTTCGAGAACAGGAAGAGCAGGCACACACAGCGCGCCAGGTCAGTGATGCACGACGGCGGTGAGAAAAGCCGTCACCATGGGGCAAGCTGGGAATCCCCGCTCGCCTAGGCTGAGACTCCCAAGACGTGCCGTACGGTGTGGTAATGCAAAAATTTTTGACTACGCAACTGGAGTAGAAGGGAAGGCGGCGCGCAGAAAAGGAAGGCAGAGGGACTTACGAGAAGGCCGGCGCGATGATGCGGCGCTGCGTCTTGTGGTCGTCGCCCTCGGCCCACACGAGGCCCTTGCCGAGGACGTTCGCGACGGGCGGGCGGAACGCCGGGGACTTGACTGCGTGCGTCATAGGGCAAACGGGTAGGTCAGCGACTGTTTGTGAACTACACGAACGGCGTGGGGACGCGATGCCCGAGCTCGGCTTCTGCGTCCCAGCAAGGTGTGTGTGCGTGGGCCCAGCTCGACACTTCCATGCACGCTGGCGAGCGACGGCTCCTCGCTGAGAGCAAGGTCTAGTGCGAGGGGCCGCCGCCGATAGCGCACAGGGGAAACGGAAACGGTTCCCGCGACACCTCCGGGGACACGTTTTCGTCCAGCGCCCACAGCTTACGTGCGGACGCTCCTCGCTTCCGTTCCCCGTCTACGCTTTCTGTGGACTGGAAGCGCGTCGACGAGCTGGATATGGACATGCCGACACCACAGGCTCACCATCGCGCCCCGAGGGCGAGGCACCTGCGCGGATGGCGACGGACGAAGAGGAACGGGTGTACTTACCGTAATCATCGCAGTTCTGGAAGATGTGCTGCACGGCACCGTGGTCGGCGGCCACGATCTGCGTACGGATGGGAAGACAGCGGAAAAAACAACCGAGACGTCAGCGCCGAGTACGAAACACACAACGACCAATGGACGAATGGCTGCTCGGCGTCTGTGCGCGCGACAGCCGTGGCCATGGGCCAATATTCACGTCGGTACAGTAAGCGGGGGAGATGTTCCCCCTCCTTCACCGAATTCGGCCACGGACGAGCCGCAGTGCCGCCACGCGCGCACAAACACACGCAGCGCAGCCATTCAGTCCGCAGCGGGGCGGGGACTCACGATGTCGGGGTGGAAGAGCGCGCCCTTGACGCGGAAGAACGGGCCCGCGAGCGCGGCCCACTTGGTGTACGTCTCGGTCGCCTCGCCCTGGAACGTCAGGAGCTCGTGGCCCCAGAGCCAGTGCGCCAGTGCGCGGGGCTGCAGATGGCGTCGGGTGGCGGCGTCGTCGGGCGACGGGTCGGCGTGGGCGCGGGCAGGGGCGCACGCATGCGGCGGCGGGAGGAGAGCAGAAACGTCCAGTCGAAGGTGCGGGTGACATAAACAGCGTCAAGGGAGAAAAGTCAGCAAGCGGTTCGGACGGGTCAGCGCGATCTGGCGCGGGTACATCGCGTAAAGCGTTCGTTCGAAGGAACAAAGTTTGGGAAGGACGATGGCTAGGGAGGGGGCCAAGGCGAGAGTCGGGAAGGGTGTTTGACTTACGGCGCTGGGCACGCGGTGGAGGTCATAGCGCTGCCTGTCGGACAGCCAGCGCACGACGTAGAGGAGTGCGGCAAGCCCGAGGGAGAGGGCGAAGGTGGACGCGGAGGGCAGCAGATCGGATGCCATGTTCGTGGTGACGCCGCGTACGTGGGGGGATGAGGGGTAGCGAGGAAGGACTCGAGACTTAGAAGAGAGTGTGTGTACGATTGGGCTATCGGAGTATACTAAGGAGCGTGGAGGCGGCGACTGGGTCGGCACGCCAAGTGGATGGGGATGTGGAGAGACTGTTTGGACGATATGTCCGGAAGTCAGATGTTAGAAGCGGGGAGGGGGACAGGACGGGAGTCGGCCTATCTGGCACGCCGCTACACGCGTTGACGCGGAATCGGAGCGCGTGCATGGGATTCACTGGCGTCGTGCAATCTTTGCACTCGCGAAGTTCTGGCCCGGCCGCGTCTCAGGCGGAGAATTCAGTTGGGGGCGACGGGCGGGGCGTGCACGCGTTTGTGCGGGCGAACCGTGTTGCAGGTCTCACGGTGCAAGCTGCTGAGCAACTTGGCCCACGCTGCATCCTGGCGAAGACGAATATGCTCAATCTGCGCTCGGCGGAATTCCGTCTTCTGTGAAGGGTCGCGACGCAATCGACGCGCCGAGTGCCTAATTAATTTACTTGAGGGATTGCCGGAATCTGTCCGATAAGCGTCGTCCAGTAGAGCAGCCGATGCTGTAAGCCGTCCTTCTCTCAACGCAAGGTGAGCACTAGGCGTGGGTCCCCGCCAACGACTTGCCAGATCGGGCAAGAGACTTAGAGAGGGGGGTGGCGTCGCGGACGACGCCGGAGAACACCGGTCGTGGCACTTGCACATACACACCACCCACACTCGTTGTGGCGGAGGACGACGGGGAGAAACGTACGGCTGGGTTTGGACAAGGGCAGCGCGGCGTTGTGCTCTGCGGGTGATTAGTCCGTCTTCTTGGTGGTGGAGAAGGTTGACTGATGCGTTGCTTCCTGCAGCTCAAGCAAGTTTTGAGTTCCTCGCTAGCCCAAGTTAACCGTGAAGCGCAACGGACAACTGCAGAGTATGGCATGATTGCGATGCCGTTGCTGGGGCGCAAATGCGGACACGCAGATGGCAGCTCAGGTCCCTCGCTTGGAGGACGGTGGGAGGGCAGGCGGGGAGGCGATGGGATTTGAAAGGAACAGCTTGATCTGGCAGGAGCGGCCAGACGGGGTGGACCCGGTGAGCGTCGCTTGGGGATGTGACGAAGCGTGACCAACTGAATCTGGGATGCAGAACGGGCGCCTGGGAGAAGCGGGTGAGAGCGCGGTCTGATGTTCGCTGGAGTGGGCTGGTGGCTGCAGGTGGCTGGAAGGCAGTTGACACCGTCCCCGGTGTGAGATTTGCTCAGATCCACCGATCCTCCGTCTCGGCCCCCCTTGCTAATTCCAGCCCAAACGCCTGTCCGTTTAATATCCCCCGCCACTCCATCCATGCACCTCAGAGCAGCCCCCGCATCTTCTCTCCTGGCCCAGGCTCATCTCACCCTCGTTCCCTCATCCTCCCTCAAATCCGTCTAGGTCACCATGGTCGAATGGCACTCCAACACCGAGCTTGCCGTCGATGGCAGTACGTCTTACATTCCTCTCACGACGCGGGCACCCGCTCATCGCCTGTTCTATCCTAGCTGTCTTTCTCAAGTTCATGCACGCGCTCTCGGGTCTTTACTTGTGAGCTACTAAGCCTCGACGACACCCGTTCATATCGACGCGTATTGACGTGACTCTATTCTAGCTGGGAGTTCGTAACTTCCCTCGAGTTTGAGTGGTCCTTCATCACCGGCAAGAGGCGCTTCCATTACCCCGCGGTATGTCTCGCTTTTCATCGCCTTCCCTGCAAATACTGAACTTCTCCGCAGTTGTTTTACTTCCTGAACCGGTACTGCTTGCTGTTCACGATGATCGGCATGTAAGTCATTCCCCGCGTCCTTTACATCAATCTCAACTGATGAATATACCAGTTTGATCGCTTTGGACACTACGGTGTAAGCCCCATGTCGACAATGCGTGTCTCCCGTCCCGTACTGATCTCCGACAATTCAGTGAGGTCAACTGTCAAGCTCTGTACACCTTCAACCAGATAATGGGCCAGGCCTCATCCGGTCTGGCTAGCATTAACCTGTCCATCCGGACGTGAGTATTTGTTTCAGCATTTGATATTCTCGGAGGTTAACCGCATTGCATAGTATGGCTCTGTGGTCGCATGACAAGCGCATTGTCATCCCGATCGTCATCGTCATCCTCGGACACTGGTCTCTCATCCTCCAAGGCGTCCTCCTCACCGCCATCTGGGTCCCCGGTCAGGGTTGCGTCGTTGCGGGCACGAAGAACACCATCCTTGCCGCGACATTCATTTACTCCATGTGCTTCGACCTCGGTATCCTGCTTCTCAGTTTGTGGAAGTGTGTCGTCGGCGTCAAGGGCGGCCGCTCACAGCTCATGACCCTCCTGTTCAAGGACGGTCTGATGTACTTCTTCATCGCGTACGTCATGCTTCGTTCATCAGTGGTGCTCCTGCTGACTCGACGCGCGCACAGCTTCTTGTCCAACCTGCTGGCGGTCGTGTTCATCATGCTGAACTTGAACGCTATCATGAGTGTCATCTTCAACGTTCCTGCTGCCATCTTCTCGACAGTACGTGACCATCCGCTATATAACGTTCGATTGATGTTGATGTCGTCCTTAGATCGTCGCCTGCCGTGCAGTGCGCCGTCTCACCAACTTCTCCCAGAGGGGTGCTGAGGTCTTGTATGTCATTGTTGTCCTGCCTTGTCATCACATAATGCTCACCCGGGCTGTGTCCGAGTAGCTCGAGCACCGGTCACAGCTTCCGCGCTGCCCCCACGGGCACCCGCGGCACGGTTCCCGTATCCCCGATGAAGGGACCTTCTGGCGTTCATGTCCAGGTAC
The DNA here is from genome assembly GCF_000275845.1 of Dichomitus squalens LYAD-421 SS1. Classification (NCBI taxonomy): domain Eukaryota; kingdom Fungi; phylum Basidiomycota; class Agaricomycetes; order Polyporales; family Polyporaceae; genus Dichomitus; species Dichomitus squalens. The sequence continues at coordinate 258,806 of NW_006766909.1, read as the reverse complement.
GTGTTTCTACATGTGTCGGTATTCCGATGTGGCAACTTACCCGCGTTCAGATGCAGACCTTTACCGTTGCTGATGAGGACCACCTGTCGGACTACAACTCTGAGGACGTCTCTCAGAAGACGAGACTGCCCGACCCTGAGGCTGGTGACGCGGAGATCTCTGCTGAGTTCAAGCGTCCACCATACTGAGCGGGTCCTCCTCACGTCGCTCTTCGTCTCTGATTGGGGCGGACAGCGCGTGGCGGGCGACTGGTCCCCCTCTGCTCAGCGCCGATCCTTCTGCATCGGCGCATCGAGGCAATCGCGTGATGCAGCGCATAGAACGGGCGGCGGGCGCGCACATAGCTTGGCTTGGTTCCTACATTACAGCTTCCGACCTCCACAGCTTTCATACCTTACGGAACCGCACACTCATACCCCACACCACATCTTATTCCCCGGGATGAAAACACAGACCCTGTGACCCTAGCCCACATCTTGCACGCTTCTCACTACCTCATACTGCCGACCGTCTCTTGCTCTCCACCGAGACCGTCGTCGCTGCTGCCTAGCCTCGAACGAACTAAAAGAAGTTGACCGGGAGTCCCACAGACAAACTTGAACACATACGCTCGTCATCGTCACCGTGTATATCGTTGCTGCATTCTTGCTCTGCTGCTGCTGTATAAAAAGTGCGCTTTTTCTTTTCCCTTATCCTCGTCGGCTGTGCGTTCGAGACCGTGGTGTGCTGAGAAGCGATCTTCCCTTTTTCTTTCGGTGTCTGTCTCGTCTATCGGAAATTGCCTGCAGGCGCCCTCGATCGTCTTTGCTTGTTCCCGCGGACTTCATCCGACGCTGCCCTTCTCCGCTATCGACTCCGGCCCTCGTGACGCGCTGCGCTCGACTTGACCATCGGCTCTCCTCCGACCTGCGTCTGCGACTTGGCGGGATGCATTTGATCGTCCTTGCGCCTGCCTTCCCTTCCTCCCTGCTTCTCCTGGCCGCCGATTCCACAGAAGGCTCCCTCGGATCCCATCCCCGAGACCTGCCTCGTGCACTCATTCACTTGGACACTACCGCTCGTTTCGCGCCCTGCGCCGTCGCTCATTCAATCACTCACTCGCTATCGCGTGTATATACATACCAACTGCTTACACACTCGTCGCTGTCATGCGGAAAGACCGTTAATGGTGCAAGGGATAGATAGAAGTAGAAGTCGCTAGGATATACTCCGTGTAATACTTAGGTCCACTGCTGTCGTTACTCATGGGCTGTTTGGTCGTCTCGCGTCCTCTCCTGACCATCGTTTCGCGTGGGCAGACAGGCTCCCGAAGACCGGAGGACCTCCGAAATCCAAGTCCGAGAACTCGACCAGCTGGGAAGACGAACGCGCAGCGGCAAGCACCTTCTGGCTCGAGAGCCTGCTGAACATCGACGACCTTCGGATTCGGACTCGCGATCGGAAGTCTCCCAGGCCGCGCGCTGCGCGTTCGACCCTTGCGCTCTAGCGCGGTTCGCGACGCCCGGAGCCTGAGGCCTGAGGCGTGAGCGTCGGCATCCGACGTGCACGACGTCGCGGGTTCCCATATCCACGCGGAAGACCCACAACAAGCTCAGGCTATCCGCAGCCATGTGCACCCGCGCACGTCGCCTCGATGGCGAACGCGCCGGGCCACGCTCCGTGGCAGCGTCGGTATGTACTTGCGCGCGCGAGTAGCATTGGACGTAATCCGACCACGACAGTGCTTATGTACATAGTCGGGGTGCCACGCTCAGAACTTCCGATCGTAGCGACATGCTGCTACGCGACGGGGGATGACATCAGGAACAGGTACGAGCGGTGTGCAGTTGCGCGAGCATTTGGAGAAGAGCATAATATTGACCTCTCCTGACTTCCGAGGTGTGAAGGGATCTGAGAAACTTCAGCCTCGTGGCTCTCGAATTGACCCGCTGGCCAAGTCCGGCGACCACGCTTGGCGCTGTCTTCCAGCAGAAGGTGTTAATCAGACCGCATGTCATTTGTGTGTGCGGTGTGAATGAAGTCCAAACAGTGGGTCTAGGCGAATGGTGTGGTAAGTGGTCAGCTCGTCGGTGCATCAGGCCTGCAAGGGTGTCGAACGCATACATGCATGGATGTCGGACTCAGTACACGTCCGGGGTTCTAGCATCGAACACGGTTTGCCAAATTGTCACCGGGAGTGCTAACACCGGCACCTGGGAAATAAGGCGCTCTTTGCGGACCGGACTCTATCGGTATTGATATATCGAGGCCAGACGATACTCGTTGCCTGGTGCTGCTATTAGGGCGCGTGAGACGATGATCTGAGAAAGTGGTCGCGCGAGTAGCGAGGCCGTGAGCAAAGGCTGCGGTTGAAATTGGGATCAAGTGGGATCAGCCCCTCGGCCTCTGTACTGCGTGAGCGTCGCTATGACGAGCATTCTGATTCGCCGAGAGCATGCAGCACAAGCACCGGTGAGTGTGGGCTTGTGATCGGTATACGTGCCCGCCATTAGAAAACCGAAGGGCACAAATTCATGTGTACGTTGAGTATGCTCGCGTGATTGCCACCGTCTCCAGGAGACTGTAGTGAGAGCCAGTTGCGCGTGCAGATCCGTAGTAGTCCAGTAAAATCTACTCACGTCTTTCGTCAATAGGTCGGCCCTGACTGTGGATGGACGCATTCCTCGCATTCGGTTGAAATGTGGCTCGCTGTGTCTTCTGAGCTCATTGATGTCCTATGGGGCGTACCTGAAAAGATATCGGTTCGAAGGCCTCGCCCTCTTCCCTCGTTACCAGTCAGAGGGAACCGCCCATTTGCTGGCACAGAGTTTGAGGGTGTAAGATGGCGGGGAGGAGATGAGATTCACGGAGAGATGCGCGCTAATCCATAGCAGGACGTTCCTTTATTGAGCAGAGATCTCGATCGTGATGGTATCTCTTGCGGAGATCTCCCGGTCATTTCCTGCATCCCAGCGGACGGGTCCTGTACGAAGCCTTCTGCCTTTGTGCTGGCTTTGGACGAGTGCTTGTATGGGTGCTGATTATGACCAACGAAGCACGGAGATTGTTGTCTCAGAAGGCCTCTCAGATGAGTCGAAGCGGGCAAGCCTTATTTCATGAAGCGGACGTTAACTTCATTGCTTCTTGCAGGCTCTTCAGTTGCAGTCGCGAACGGTGGCTAGCATTACTAGGCTTACCCCTGCGCATAACTTGTCATCTTGTACGCATGCGATGTAGACTGAAGAGTGCGTGACGTGTTCAGTCTAGCAGCAGGTCAAGATTAGCTCGAGTTACTAGTAGAAGACGAGTATGCGGCGCTGGGAGTCACCCCAGCCGCGCTCAGCTCGACGTACACAACGCCACCAGCGACCATGTGCCCTTTGATCAGGCACGATCTGTATGGCATACCGCCATACCGTGACGTCGTCAACATCCCAACTCCCAACGATGCAGTGTAGAGCTCAATCCCGACCTTTTCGCGTGCTCGGACCCGATAGGGACGGTACCGACGCTCCCGCAGGCGGGAAGCACAACAACATTAATTGATAGGCATTTACATACAAACGAAAGCCTGTCAATGTCGCAAGTAGGTGATGTTATGTGACGTAGAATATGGAGATGAAGGATCATGGATCCGCGACTATGTACGTAGGCATAAAGTCGTTGATGTCTTCCCATGCACGAAGCCTGCGGGTGAATTGGGCGACAGGGATTCCTGATACACGAGTCCCGCGTGCACGCAATCCACTGGATATTCGATTTCAACGCATGCAACATGCAACATCTAGGCAACGAAGATCCACTAAACTATGTTGTGCATTCAACCCTGTAGCAAAGCAAAGTACGTGATGGGGCCGGAAAGGGATGTTCCAGAACTCAATAGTATCCCTGGGGATTCAAAGTGCTGCGCGACAGTGCGTTAGCATACTGGATTCGGGAGTTGTTGTACTTCGCGGGCTGAACCAAGTATGCAACGTCTTGTTCGAGCTTTAGAACATTTAACGCACATACATAGCTGACATGTGCCCCAACGCGCACTGCTATCATGTCATTGGATTTTCTCTCGGAAGGATGTGTTGTCAGACAGCGAGATCGGTTGCATAGTGTCTATGACGCATGTATGTTGTAGCTGAAAGGAGGAATATGGTCGTAAGCATGGAGTCATGAAGGTAACCATCTAGAGTGTCATGAGTGAATCTGAACAGGGATCAATCTTCGAATTTGTGTTTGGGGTGAAGGGACGACGACGTACCATCTATAAGAGGTACATACTGCATGACCAAAGGAACCAATCCCGAAGGAACCAGTCCCTCAGGCGAGCTGCTCCCGCTTGCTAGGGACAGTAATCCATATGATGAACAGCAGGCTCATCATCGCAACCAAGCTATGTATCGCACTCTGATGTCAGTAAGTGCCACCATCAGGATTGACGTGCGTACGTACACAGGCTGCAAAGCCCCGATCCCTGCCTTGGACGCGATCGCCCCCGTGATGAAAGGGAAGACGGCGGCCCCGGCAGCGCCCCAACTGCCGACCCATCCGATGGCGCCGGAGATGCAGTCGGGCGGGAGGACGCGTCCGGCGTGATTCATGAGTATGGGGAAGATGGGCCCCAAGAAGAAGCCGACAAACGAGACACAGACTGCGCCTGAATACAGGTTAGGGACGAGCCAGACGATAAGTTCGAGTCTGATGGGAGAGCACAGTCAGGAAGCAATCGCGAGGAAGGCAAATGTATCGAGCGCGGAGAGAAGATGCACAGACCCGATGACTGAGCAGATGTAGACGTAGACAACGCGTCTTTCGCCGACCTGTGGAGTACGTGCTCATTCAGCCGGTGTTAAAGGTCAGAGTAGACAGCCGACTGAACGTACAAGTTTGCTAACGGGAAGCAGAGCGATGCGCCCAAGCATCAGTCCTTTAAACTAACGGTCAGTCCTCCTACATCACGCATAGTTTAGTCACGTACCTCCAAAGAAACCCGAGGAAATGTAGCCAGAGCTGTGTCCACCATGGCGCTGCTTGATAATGTACGTGACGATCCAGCCTGCGGTGACCATTCATCGGATGTCGAAAATACTGATAGAAGAACACCGAAACTTACTACCAACAGTGACTTCATGCCCAACGTATATGAAGGCGAAAAGCGCCATGAGGTGTACCGCACGAAGGCGGAACACCTTTTTGTATCGTGCCAACCACCCATCCGAATCCTGCTCTGGTGGAGGTTGTCCGATATCTTGCCAGCACTCTAGCGGCGCTGGCTGATGAGAAAATAGCATCCGGGACAGGACGAGACTGTACGTACGCTCTTGTGACCTAAACCGGAAGACAGCGGACTGCAATAGTGCGGCAGTCAACACGATTCCGAGGTGGGTGAAATAGACGAATGACCACCGGGAAAGCCCTGAGAACTGCGTCGACACAAGCGGGGCTGTCATTGCACCCAAACCTTGAAACCGTACCGAGACGTCAGCTGTGATACCTGACTTACATAGCAGAGGGTCGCTGACCATAGCTGGCATGGAGGATGCCCATCCTAGTGGAGGCTTTTCCGACGCTGAGACTTGCGAGAAAGGCGTTTGTGCCAGCATTCTACAAATGAAGACTCAATATCCGCCCAATGGCGTGCAGTCAACGTGAAGCATTCGACTTACGAGATGAGCGGAACCATAGCCGTTGAAGAAGTATGATATCACGAAGAGAGGGAAGGGAACAGCAGCAGCCTCCAGGCAGTAGCCGACCATCATGGAGATAGAGGCAACGACGATGACCTTTTCCAACAACAAAGAGAGTATGTCAGTGGATGGCGCATGATCAACATCCGAACTATGCGACGTACAACACCAAAGCCAAAACGATCAGTCAAGTACAAAAAAGTACAGGAGCCCACAATGGAACCCTGTGTGTGCAGTGATGATTCGGTCAGCTCGCACTCTATCCATAGTCAAATCTACCGGACGCTCACCAGACAACTGATCAGGAATATAAGAGATACAATCGTATACCCTACCTATCAAGGGGCAAAGAGTGTCAGCCGTCAGCAGCGGAGCGAGTCAATCCGAACGTACATGATACACAGCTTGAAGACGTGGGAGCAAGGGACCCAGAGTACCGTCGTTCCAACCAGAGACGAAAATCGAGAAGCAAAGCGTCGCGAACTGGAGGATGGCATCGCGCTTCATGCGAGGGGTCAGCTCTAGCGAAGCATCCTGCGAAATAGGTCCGCTCCCAAGCTTCGGCAGCTGTACGACATCACCAGCTTCCTTCAAGTCCTCCGGAGTCGGAGACGCCCTGCTCGAGGCAGGGCTTTTCTCGTCACGGCCGGCATCAACGACGGCACGGACAGCCATCGTCGTTGCTGAACACGAGGGAACGTGGGCTGGTCGGGTTGGGGTCGCCGAACGCAGAGAGTTTGCTCGAGGCTACAGTTTATAAGGTACGCCAGCCGAGGGACGGCGGCCTGCAGAACTGCCGACACACACATGACATCGATCTTACTGCAAGTCAGGGCGTGTGTTCCCACTGCTTGTATAGAAAGGTAATAGTCTATTATGTCTTCAGCTTCGTAACCGGAGTCGAGGCGGGTTCTGCAATTCCGGCCCGGAAGGCATCACTCGGAGTTCCGGTCCTCAGGACGCCACAGATAGCCATCCCAAGTCTGGGTCGCAAAGGAACATTCGGCATGTCATAGTGATGCTGGAGTATAGCCTGGTATCAGAGCGTGCACAGGGGACGCACAGTAAAATTTGGGCCCATGGAGCGAGCGCCTTGCTCTCGATCACCATGTCAGCCCGGGAAGCGGAAGCTGTTGTGATAGCCTATCGTGTTAGGCGGGCACGTTGGTTTGTGCGCTCAGGTTGTTTACCGTAAGTCTCGACTTGCCCTTTAACTACCATGCGTGTAATTAGAGATACCTTCGATGGAATGCTTCCCGTGCGATATGTGAACACACCTGCTGTAAACTGAGCTCGACTATTCGACTGCAATTTGTCTCGACGGGAGAGTCATTGAAGGTCGACGAGCGTGATCTTAGGTAAAGTGTATGCTTTGTGTAAGGCGTCTACGGTAGCCGTGAACGAACTCATCGTATCAATCGTTATCGTCAGCCATACAGAGCACGCCTGGACTGTTCGCTTGAGGCGGGGGTGATACGATAACTTGAGATACACGTCCAAATGATAAGCAGCATTTTCGTCATCGCGAACAACCTGTGCAAGCTCGCGTCAGCCCTCGATCATCAATAACAGTACATCACGGAAAGACGGCACTCACGAAGGTTGTAAGCTGTCGATACTGGCTTCAGCCGAAATTTCCCCGGTGACGAATGGAAACACCGCCCTCACTCGTAGAGCCAGAGCTTGCCATCCAGCTGACAGAGCCGGAGATGAACCTAGGGGCCAGGATACGGCCCGAGTTGTTCATCGCGATGGGGAATATCGGCCCCAGGCAGAAGCCGACGGAGATGGCGACCACGGCGCCCACGAGTCGAGGGACTCGCCAGACGGCGAACTCCGTTCTACACATGCGGAGGCACACGGCTTACATGGCGAGAGACAAACAAATTTAGGGAAGAGATGGGAAGGAAGACGTACCCGAGGCTCAGGAGGATGTAGAGGAACACGGCGCGCCATTCGCCAAGCTACGGAACGGATTTTTCAGTGGATTTGCTCCAGGGAATGTAGGAAGGGATCAAATACCAATCGAGGACCGAAAGACGAGCGGCCATACCACTCTGGAGCCGAAGCGATCATTGAGACACATATGCACCGAAGTGGTAGAGGTGTACCCCTATGTACGACGCAATGGGCGGTGAAAATGAGTGAGACAATAGCCTATTCGATCCGTTGGAGTTGATCGAAAAGGAAGGATATGCTGAAGTGCCGACTTAGTTGGGCGCAACCTACGTGGCCTACCTACTGGAGTTCAGGGACGAGCGGCTTCGTCGTGTCATCGTTCAACAGCGACGGTATCGTCACGTGCATGACGCGTCGAGGCGCTATCCTTTTGAAGCGGAGCCGAAAACACTCTCGGCAAATGCCTACAGCAACAACGGGGATTCCCGATGTTTCCAGGACCCCCGGTTATTCACTCAGAGGAATGATCCGATTTTCCAAAATCTTGCCATAAATGTCCGAAGGATCAGGCCTTTCCGGGAGCCAAATCTGTCCGGATTCGACCAGGCCTTCCGGATTTGTGCTCAAATTTGGCCGGACTATAGATCAGGCCATCTGGCGGCATGATGTTGTCTGGTTTGGGCAGATCAGGCGCCCAGAGGCTAAATTTTCGCTCAGGGAACGTCCATATTGTTTCTTTGAGAGATCTACGGCAATCTGGACAACATAGAATATGCTAGGGGTCATCTTGCAAATGGAGAGGCAAGACATTCTGTCACTCAGCAGGCTGCCCTACCTCTTGCCCTCCAGCGCTTCTTGCGCAATTTCTCTATTCACCGCCGGAAATGCAGAAACGTCCTTTTATGTTCCGGGATACAAGGAAAAAGAGATAGCGACACCGGTTTGCAAGCCTTGGTGATCAATGAGCGATACTGTTGGTCAGGACCGGGTAGCTATCATCCAACACCGGGCCGCCTAAGGGCGGATGGGGATCAGGCCTCTGCCTGGTTGGACCAGTTTTGTCCGGACTTTGGCACCAGGCCATCCAGAATTTGGACGTCGATTTGGCCGGATTGGATCAGGCATAGGCCTTTTTGGGTGGCCAATTTTGTCCGGATCAGGCATCATTCCTTTGGGAGAATAATCGGGGGTCCTATGTTTCCCCGTCGGTGCCTTGCGCCTCCGACGTCCACGGCTCCCACTTCCAATCCGACATGAGCATCTACTACTTCTTCAGACAAAGCTACTTTTTAAATAAAGTACGAGATACCCTCATGGTCCCTATTGCCGCTGACTTGACCTACAGAGCAGTTCGCAGCCATGGCTTGCCTCAGACTGCAAGTCACAAGCGCCCATGTCCACGACGCAGTGGCCCACATAAGCTTACTGTCCCAGCTCCTAGTTATTGAGAATAGGAAGCCGCCTCCAAAAGACAACGAGTACGACGCATATACGGCTAAGGCCATCCGCCGCAAATACTGCATCCAGTTTATCGCGCTGTGCATGGCGTCTTGTGGCGCGGGCGTGTGTAGTTGGTCGTCGACAGCCGCGGCGTCCTCGCCACCCCTCCCACCGTCCTCGCCGCCGCCGCCGCCTCCAACGTCGAGAATCTCGCCACCGAGGCTACTGTTTTTTTTCATCGGAAGCGCTTGTCAGATTACGACGTCCACGACCCAACCGACACTTACACCCACGTGTATTCTGCCATTGTACCCTTCACTTGTTGTTTCAGCACGCACACAGTATCACCTGCCATGGATCTCGTAAGTGTTCCTCAGTACTTCAGCTGTGCCTTGCTGAAGAGACCAGGATATATCAATGTCTATGGAGGAGGACAACTACGCTCTATATTTCGATATGGATGATGAGCACTTTGCGTGGCGCGACCCTCGGCCTCAAGAAATCGAGATGCGACGCGCACACATGTCCGACGTGCTCATCTTCGACATACTCCTTACATCAGGCGGTATCCGACATCCTGAAACGCTCTACCCTCCGCGTAGCCCAGACGGCCTGAGGCGACTATTAGAAGCAATTTCCCATTCGCAATTCGATGCCCTGAAGAAGGATTGTCTCGTGTACTTCCTCCTGAAGTGGCATCAGGATGGCCGGGAGAGCGATTTCAGTAAAGTGAAAGCCATTCTGCCCCAGTTCACGGCCCTCTCAGATGCGTATTGGCATCTGGATTCGGGTATCCATATACAGGTGCGTTTGCCTCCCCCTTCCCACATCCGTGCTCTAAACCGAACGGTCTGCAGAAAGCCGTGTCCATCCTGAGTGACGCGCGTCTGAATCGTGACTACACGTCCAAAGTCATTGAAGCATTGTCACTGTCTGAAGACTCGCACGCCCTCATCCGACGATACATCAGGACAGCTAAACCACTTTTGACGGAGCCTGACGATATTGACGCGTACACGATTGCGTTGGCAGAGTCGAGCCTTCTAGAAGCGTGGTCGTACCAGCGTTCGTTCTCTGAAGCGAGCGATACGCGCGAACGCCTCATACGCAAAATCTTGGACTGGTGTCTCACGCGTAAGTGCATATTTTATGGTTCCTCTATGCGTTATCCTCAGCAATGTCGCGCTGCAGCACCACGCAAGACCCCATTAACGCACCTTGTCGCGTTTCCCTTCTCCGGCTACGAGCAAGACCTCGTTCACGGCTATGCCCTCGACCCCCCTTCCCACCTTCCCGTGTCCTCCATTCCCATTATCCAGGACCTCGTCTGCGTGCGTCTCGTGCAAAGCGGGCAGCACGCTGCCGCCATCAAGCTCGACCGCCAATTCTCGTCCGTGTCGCGTGGCGGTGACAAGGGCCAGAAGGCGGCGCACGAGCGCAGGCAAATGATGGACGAGCTCATGGCCACGATGCCTGCTGCGGAGCGCAACCTCCTTGAGCTCGAGCTGGAGCAATTTGCGCAAGGTCGCGGCATTAGCGGAGACAAGGGCAAGGGCACTAGTAAGGGGGGCAAGACGGCGGAATTGAGCGCGAGTATGTCTTGGGAGCACATCGCGCCATCCCCCAGCGCGAGCGTCATCAAAACCACCGTCATGCCCCCTACCCCGCCTATACCGCAGCGGTCGAATGCGCCACGTTTCGGCGGCCCTGCACCGATCGCTCCTGCGGTAGAAGAGGTATTCCCGTCGATATCCCGCATGGGCCCGCCCATCACTGCTGGCACGTCCTCGTTTCCCCCTGCACCACAAATGCCCAAGCCACCCTCGGCCCCCCTCACATTCGGCGGCATCACAATTCAGCCCTCTGCTTCCGCCGCTTCAACGACTACCAACGGCTGGCTATCTAAGGCTTCTGCGCCAAACGGCTCCGCAATCCCAAGCATATTCGGTTCTGGGAAGTCTCTATTCGACACCGCAGGTAGCGCGAACGCCGCCCCGAACGCGTTCTACCAGCCACCCCCAGCCGCCTCTACGAGTGCGAAACGTCCCAACCTCTTCGCATCTCTCTCCCGGCCCACGCCTGTGTCTGTGTTCTCCGAGCTCGGCAATACCTCGATCTCGGGGAAGTCCAAGCCTGCGAAGGGTCGAATGTCTGTCGGGGGCGCAGACGCGGAGGCGAGCGCGAACCTGTCCGTGTCCTCGATAAGGGGCCCGCACGACGCAGACATCAGCATGCTTTCCGAGCTCTCTGACGGCGAGAGCGATGATGCGCGGGGCGTGGGAGGCAACCCGGATGAGTCCGCCTCCGTGGCGCGCCACTTGGAGGATAGCGCGGACATGGATGTCTCTGGAGAGTTCTCCGTCTCCGTCTTCCGCCGCAGCAGGGACGAGGAGGCTGGCTCGAGCTCGAGGAAGATCGCGACGAATAGCGGGGCGAGGCTCGCGAGGACCCAGACAGAGGCGATGTTGCCTCCTGGGGCGTTCTTGCCTGAAGATGATGGTGAGGGCGAGGGCTATGGGGAGAAGGAGCAGGAACGAAGCGCGTCTACGGGTAGAGGCAAGGTCAAGCGCATGCGTGCCACCGTGAACGCACGGGGAGCAGCCCGCGACCCCCCGCCAGAGCCTGAACCTGCATACGAACCCGAGCCGGAGCCTGTGCGCACGAGGACGTCGACGCGCTCCCGTCGGTCCGTCAAGGACCAAAATCTCGGCCGGAGCATCCCGGGAGGGTTGATGGACGAGTCGGACGCGCAAGAGGAGGATGAAGAAGAGGACGACATCGCGCCCCTCCCCGCGCCTACCCCTGCACGCCGCACGACACGCAGGACGCGTTCGTCTGATGTCGCTAGTGCTGCGCCGGTCACGAGGAGGTCGAGCAGGTTGTCTGCAGCGGGAGGGAGCGTGGGTTCGTCCTCGCCCGAGCCTATGTCGCCTGTCAGATTTGGTAGGAGGAAGAGCACAAGGGCGGGGGCGCAACCGCCGCTGCTCAAGACGCCGAGTGCGGGGGCAAAGACGAGGAAGAGAAAAGCGTAGCTACGTAGTTGGACCGTTCGCTCGTGAGAGGATAGTCAAATCTGCTTTGTGACTCTCGGTTGATGTCATAACTGTCGAGGGTGATTCCCTCAGAACGCTCGCACTGGTGTGCTCTTTATGGAGAGGTGGGAGGCGTTCTATTGATGGGATACACAGAGGCGAAAGACGCGACGAATACAAGAATATAACAGCGAAGATATGAATCAAGCTTGAACTTGAGGCCGTTAACTATATGCAAAGGTAAGGGCGAAGTGTAAAGGTATAGACAAAAACAAGGTGAGATGACCTGTATGTGTAAAGGTAGAAGATACTGAACGTCCAGGGGAAGATCCATTAAATGTGGAATGCTCGAAATATATCTAGAGTCGCTCGAATGGAGGTGTGAAGTGTGTGCCAGAGGCCTCATGATCGAGAAATGCGCTCGAGAACTCGGAGGGAAAAGGCGATGGAAGGAGGCTGGGCGATGATATGACAGTCACAAGAGTCGGAAGGGGAGCAGACCAACAATGGTGCTCAACCACTAATACACAGTATGTCAACAGTCAAGATAAAACGCGATATTTTTTTTTGCCTAGATGCCCAAATGCTTCGGCCACACGGCGTTCGGCGGGAGGGCATGGAACGGGTCGCGCAGATGTTGGGTCTGCCCTGGTTCGACCTTAGGTGAGAACAGGAAAGGCTGAGCCATGTCCTGATATGCGAGGGACGCGGACCCTGGCACGGTCGCGTAGTTATCTGCATTGAAGAACCTCATGAAATCGACTGACGATATATCGTCGCCCGAGGACAGTACCGAGGCCGAGCCGCTAGAAGGAGGGCTCGGCGTCGGTAGTGTGAACGTCTGACTGCCCCAACCGTCCGACACGCTCTCGGGTGAGGAGGCACTATCAGTTAAGTCAGGAGGATTCGGGGATGAAGCATCCGGTACACCATTGGTGCCGCCGAGACCGAAGGACGCGAACTCGCAGAAGCCGGCGTTGAGTGGCGCGCAAGCGGTCTCCCAGTATGACAGCCTGGGATCATAGAGTTCGTCGAGGAGCGACTTGTGCTGCGATGGCGGCAGGGGCGTGATAGCCACGTGCGGCGCTTGCGGGGGCTAGTCGGTAGGCGTGTGAGTGCTTGTTAACCACAAAGATTGAAAGAATGACGTACCGCGACCGACCCCGTTGGTTGCCACCCGAGTTGTCCTCCGTATGGAAGCAGAGGCGGCATTGGTATATGTACGTCTAGTGGCTCCAAGCCCGCCCTGGAGGCATGAAATACCCATGGTTGACCCGGGAGGAACGGCGCCTCCGATATTTCTTTCCGTCGCTTGCTGACAGGTGCAGATTCTTGTGGTTCCACACGCACCTATCCGGCATCGTCAATAGTCGCCGAGGGGGTAGCGCGCACGAAGACGTACCTGGTTTGCGCGGCCACCTCGGCGACTGCTGAGCTGGGTGGATGGATGAACCCTAGGCTTGATGTCAGCGTTGGGGGATGGCCCGAGAACGAGCCCTGGAGTGGCACCGATGCCCGGGCACGGAATAGACGCCGTGGACGTCTGCGAAGAGACAAAAGGTGGCTGCCGGTCATGATCTGTTTGTCTCGCATCCTCCTCCGCCTGTCTGGCCCTCTTCCGTGGTCGGTAGTGGTAGTCGGGGTATGCCTTCTTATGCGCCTCCTTCTCCTGCGCTGCCTTGTCGACGTAGAAATCCTTCTCGTTCGGGTGCGCCTCTCTCCACATTCGCCCAATGATCTTTGAGAGCTCGCTCTGGGAGGGGCGTTTGAGCCCGAGGGCTGCCGCTTCATCTCGGAGCTCCTTGAGCTTTGCTGCGCGGTACTGGAAGAAGCAGTTGGATGGCCTAGGAATCTTCCCGCGGCCTTGAGTGCTGTTCATCGCGTGGTTGGTCGGCGGTTGGCGGTGATAGGGGGAAAGGGGTAACGCAATGGTGAATGTGGAGGTGATGGTTCCGTTTGTTGGATTGAAGTAGCTGCGTATATAAAGAGTTGTGACAGGACGCTTTGGCAACGAGCGGTAGACCCGTCCCTGTCATGAATATGTGGGCCTCACAAAGCGGACCTTGCCTTTTCCTTCATAATAGACTGCTTCACTATAGGCAACGCTTCAACGTATTATGATATCCTGATCGAATTAGAGAAAATATATACCATTTGAAGGATGAATTACCAGACAGTCTATGCCTTACCATTGTTCACAAAGGGATGCAGCTCATCATGCGCTTTGGCACATGGCGCTTTGAAATGCATGTCGGAGAGTGCGGTTTTATAAGACCTAGACTGATGTGGCCACACTTCAACAAAGAGCCACGAACCGCAGGCAGCTTTGAAGGCCACAACGACTCCTTCCTGGTCAAGTTTGCATTGTCCATGGAGCACTTTCCATTTAAAGACAAATGGTGCCGGACATGAGTACGATCATGCACACTGCTACGCCCAAACATTGACGGAAGGCTTTCGCTGTACAGGAATTCGTGAACTACCGCACGTGTGTGTGTATGCCGCCGTGACGAAAGACTGACTGCAGGCTCTGATACTGACAAGGAGTCGGACGTACCCCCGGTCGATGCCTCCTCTAGGCTGGTGGAGATGTCGGCGCCAGTAGACCGCAATGCGAGTGTCCAGTTGTGCTTTGATCTGGCTGAGGAGCGGCCGCTGGCATTGCGAGCCACAGTAGGTGATGAATAAGGCGAGCGTAACCTTGTCCGAAACGCGCGGCGGAACGGCATCATTAACGGGCGCTCGATTTGCCAAAAAGGTCGAACCCGTTTGGCCGCGTACGGCCCTCACCAAACTAATCAAACAGTATGGTCAACGTTCAACATCCAAATATCCCTTGAGCTTTTGGATAGGTGCCTTCCGGGTATATCTTCGCACATGCTGCCCTAGTAAGCCAATTCGTTCGCTGATTCAAAGAACCACAACCGGAATTCTACTCAAATTCTCCGTTTACTACCACGACTAATGGGTGTTGTTCAACACAGTGGAACGAATATGCGAATCTCCTTATGCCTTCTCAACTTTTTGAGGAGTGGGTAGTAGCATCTTCGACTGAAACTTACCACGTTGCCTTGCATTTGTTGATGCATCCTTCTAATCTCAGCTTACGCCGTTGGTACCAGGGGTTCCATTGCGGAGCGAAGACATCCTCTATGACTCCGGAACATGGATGATTGGTTGATACATATTGATCACATTGCATTGGTGCGTCCTACAAGAAATCGGTCTCTCTCGCAGCCCTCACGTCCAGCGGTACACTTGGAGACTTGCCATCTCCATGCGGCGGAAGGACAACGGGGACTTGCAAGCCGTCCATGCGCCAATAAATCTCCTTGCGCACGCCGTCTTCGTTGGTCGCAGAAGGTAGGGAGAAGTGTAGGGACGAGATGAGCGTCGCTAGGACTTGTTCTGCAAAACACGCGCGCTGCGTTAGACGAGAACAAGGGCGTAGAACACGGGCGACCTACTCAGCTCCATCTCCGCGAACTTGAAGCCTCTGCAACGGAAAGCGAACAACGTCAGCAAAGTACCGCACACCTCTCAGCTGCTGGTCCTACTCACATGCAGGCGCGACTACCGCCGAGGAAAGTCATCCTGCCAAGCCACACCGTCAGCACTCCGTGCCACATCAACTCCCAATAAACTCACATAGTTGCGTAGACCCCGGGGTACTTGACCCCATTCCTGTACCCCGGCGTGCCCTCCGCGACATGACCTTCCGCGTCGTCGTCGAACGCGAGGTCGACATTCTTACCCCACCCGATGCGCTCCCCGCTTGCAGTCAGCCAACGCTCGGGGCGCCACTGGTCCGCGTCGTCGCCCCAGATCCGCTTATTGTGGTTCGAGCCGAGGATGGAGATGATGATGTTCGTCCCCGCGGGCACGTGCACCGCCGTGGTCTCTTCGCCGGCCGTCGTGCGGATGGGGTCTTGGAGAGGGAGGACAGCGTCTTTTGTCGCGCTGTCGGATGCAATGCTCAGCGTCGCGTCTGCAAGAACAACGGGGGGCCACATATGCATATGACGTACACGCGGTTGATCAGGCTGGTCGGGGGGTACAATCGCAGGGTCTCGCGCACGACGGCGTCGAGATAGGGCAGGCTGACGAGCGTGTCGTACGAGAGAGGAACCTTCTCCCACTCGTCTTCCATGCCGTCGTCGACCGCGATCGCCATCTTTGCTTTCTTGATCTCGCTCCGTAGACGTGCCTGTGCGCCCTGTTCGCGAGCGAGGATCCAGAAGACGCGCGCCACGGCGGTTGTCACCGTGTCACCGCCGATGAGAAGGGTGCTATAGGAGGTCAAAAGAATGTGAAACAAGCTACAGAAACTATGAAGGCGCGGGGACCACGTACTTGATCTGTCCGATGAGCTCTTCATCAGTCAATCGTTCCTTCTCCGAGCCGGACTGGTTCGCCTCCACTGCTCGCTACTCAGCACCAGGCCAACGCGCTGCGAGTAACATCCCATCACAGGACTTACGCATGATAGTCATCAAGCTCCTCCGCGGGCCGTCGTAATCGTTCGTGATGCCGTTCTCCAGCTCATCCTTCTTCTCATGGAAGACGTTCCGCGCACACCTATCCAGAGTGCGCGACAGCTCGCGCATCTCGCGCAGAGCCGGCCACGGCAGCCAGTCGACCATCTTGTTGCGCCAGTAGAGCGAGAAATTCCGGACGGCCATCGGGATGAACGGTCGAAGGACGAGCACCTTCAGAGCCGCGCGGCTGCGTGGGGGCCATAAATGGTTGCACAGGGAAGCGAACTCGCGTTCTGCGTACCTGACTTTGCGAATGGTGAGCGCGTGCTCCTTCGTCTTCTCGGGGTCCAGGGCGTCCAGTGATATGCCCAAGACCGCGCCGCCCAAAAGGTCCATGGTAACGCGCCCGGCCCAAGGGAGAACGTCGATCTCAGCTGTACCTAATGAGCAGGCCCATGTCAGCGCCCCAGTAGCTGAGACTTGTTTGGAGTAGACACACATACCCCCACCTTCCGAAAGCTGTGCTTGAATGCGCTCGAGGAGCTTATTTGCGATAGGCGCGACTGTGGGCAGCACCGCTCGCATATTGGCGAGCGAGAAGACCGGATTAAGCATCTTGCGCTGCTTCTTGTGCTGCTCCCCTGCGTTACATACATTCGGTTCACTGTCTGTATTCCCCGCTGCAATCAAGAATACCGACCGACTGTTGCGATCAGACCCTCGCCGAAGATAAGGTGGTTGGTCCTATAAGCACACTGTCAGAGAACTCCCAACAGGCTATCGTTGGACCGCAGGACCCACATGAGGAACATATCAGTCTCATGGTAGACGTCCTGGTCCTTGACAACGACGTGGTGCAAGGCACGCGGGTCGGAGACCAGTAGCTGCTGGGCCTGTAAAGTCCGAGTCAGGCGCCTGTTCCGTCATTACGCAGTCATCTGAATACGTACCCCAAGAGGCCCGTAGACCTTTACCACACCGCCATACTGACGAATAAGCCCTAGATTGTACTCGAGACCGTCCTTGAACAGTCTGTGGAAGTTACCTGTAAATGGAACAACTTGTCAGCATACCGCGGAAACGAGGCGACGCACTACAACAGCAACAGCAAGCGTGATCGTGCAAACCTACCGGTCAGCCAACGTTCTCTCTGCGGTCCAGCGACGGTCGCCAAACCGTTGGGCGCCGAAAGTCGTCCTACAAGCTGCCAGAGCACAAAAGCCCCGAGAAGGGTGCCAATCCACACTACAAGTGTCATGGAGTGCCGTGTGCCTAAGGTAGAGGTGTCGAAGGCTCTCAGTGATCGTGGACAGACGACCTTGGGTGCCAGTAAGATGCAGCGCTCAGGGCCCGGGCGGTCGTTCGACCTGTGCACCGTGACGTACCGTGAGCTGCAGCTGCGGCTGTGTCATCTATCGCCGAGTCGGATACCGGTTGGGGACACCGTCACGCTAGGAGGAGAGCGGCTCGCTCGGCGCGCGAGACAAGGAAAGATGCGGGAGTTGCTCGTGCGCGCCATGGGAAAGGAATGCCTGAAGGCTGTAAAGCATCAGTATCAGCGCTTCTTGACAAGGATGCATCTAAGTACGTCCGGGGCTTCCGAATCGTCTGATAGTGATTGCACATGCTTCCGTCCGACAAGGCGGAGCAAGAAGCTTGCAGGCAATGCCAGGCATCCCGGACTCGGAGCGATGGGTGCAAGGCAAAGGTTGAGGGTGATCGTCTGCGGCGTCTAACAGGACGATACCCATCTAATAATAGCGCTTGTGGTAGAATTGGACTCAGATGGTTCAATTTGAACCTCAGATATGCGTTGGTGTTTCCCCGCAAGTCTGTCCTCGACAACAAGCTTGGCCTTGTGTTGTGCTTCAAGTCATACAGTGTCCCCTGCTATCTTCTTGGTCTACAGCGAGATCCTCTGATTACAGAGGTGAGTACACCCCGCGTAACACGTCTCCGCGTGCATCAACGCTACCAGCTCCTACTAGTGCTCCTCATGGTGATTGTGCTGTCAGCTTTACGCCGTTCCCTACATCGGGCCGGGGGAGCAGGCGCGTGTCAACGACGTCCAAGTTGTCTTGGATGGTGTGATAGATGGTCCTGAGCTTCGACCCCGCGATCGCCCACACGAGGACGTTCACGAGGAGCAGGACAAGCGCGATGTACACAACGCCTCGCAGGTTGCTTCGGGCTCGAGTCGACGTCTGCTCGTCGGACCACTGATCATGCTCGGAGTCGGCGGACAGCAGCGCTTCCTTGGAAGCCTGGTCCTTGGTGGTGTCTTCGACACTGTCGCCGGCGAGGTGTATGTATCCCGACATGACTGAACAAACCGTAGTCCGTCAGGATTCCCTCTATCCACTGTAAGTAGGTGATCACTTACTGCGACGACGTCTTGTGTCTGCGAGAGATACCAGCAGGTGGGATGGTAACCTCACACAGGTAATGGCTATATGTATATTTCTTCCGGAAGGTGGGTGAACACCCGCTTCCTTTTCTCAGGATCTGGCTAAGTGAGGTCTAGCAGCACTTCGACCGCGCTCACACGGGATGTCTGCCGCGCTCCGGTCTCGGGAGCTTGTCCAAATGCCGTGTGGAGATACCCACTATGGGATCGTCCACTCTTTGTGCATCTTCCGAGTTGCGAACTACAGCAACCGCGGCACGCGGTCGACATACACGATTCCAAGGAAGTCTGATATAGACCCACAGACGTTGCTAAAATGCTACTTACACGCTTATTGTGCCAACGATTCGAAAGCCAGGGTATGCGGGTCATGTGGGTCCGGCTGCATTGCAGCCGGCCGCGCGAGACCGCAGCAGCGTCCTCGCCTCACTCGCACCCATCGAGAGCCTCGGAGCAGACCATTTTCGGTGATGTGGGCGCGAAAGTTCGAGGAGGGCATTTCCGGGGTCCTGCCTGCGCAGAGGCTATCTTCCGACGCTAGAAGTTCTCGCGCCGGTTTGGGCAGATGGAAGTGGGGACGAGGACAGCGCGCTCTGCCGCGTTTTTCAAGGGCGCGCAGCGCGGTGCAGCGCTGGGAGGTTCGCAGTGTTGAGATCGGAACGCACTATCGCGGGAATCCTTCATAATAATACAATGCTGCTCAAGGTGCCAGCCCCCTTCCCAGCTGCACGCGCGACTCGGGACCTACAGCTACGATGGCACTCGCCTCCGACCCCAAGTCGGTCATCCGACTCCTGACGTATGCCCTCGTCTTCATGACCGCCGTCAACGTCGTCTTTCTGGGCATCATAGTCAACGTCTTCGACAAGCTCGTGCCCCCGCCCCGCGTCTACTGTACGTCCAGCCCTTCCTAGTACCACTCCCCATCGACCGAGTCCCGCCTGACATGACCTCCCCAACAGCGTACATCGGGGACGACTTCCCCTCGCAGCTGCCCGTCAAGCTCCCCAGCGTCGGCCTCGCGCTCAACAACCCCGCGCCGCACTTCTCGCTCCTGTCCGACGAGGAGTGGGGCGCGCAGTACCCCGGGGAGACCGTGGGCTTCACCGACCTCGGGCCCATGAACCGCACGTTCTTCCCGTCGATGCTGCACCAGATGCACTGCCTCGACGTCATCCGCGTCGGGATGGCCACGAACCGCACGGGCTTCGCGCGCCACGTCGAGCACTGCACGCGCTACCTCCGCCAGATCGTGCTCTGCAACTCGGACGTCACGCTCGAGCCCGCGTACCGGGAGGAGAAGGACGGGGACTGGATGTGGGCCGCGGACGGGATCAACTCGATCCACCGGTGCAAGGACTGGACGGTGGTGCGCAAGTATTTGGAGGAGCATCCCGCGAAGAGCCCGGTGCCGCCGGCGGACGGGAAGATCAACCCGGACGAGACGTATGAGCACGTCGTGAAGCTGAAGGGGGGGATGTGAACCTGGTTGTGGAGAAACTGATTGTATGCGCTCCTTTCGTTCTCGTTCAATGTCGCGACCACTGTTGTAAAGTAGACGCCTTGTATCTTTTCAGTTGCGACGAGGCGATCGCGCGACTTTCATTTCTTCATATTCGGCTAGCGGAAGTGTAATTCACGTTACGGCAGACGGCAGAAGGGATCGCATTGTGGTAGTAGAAATAGATGTACATATACACATGGTATAAAGCGCAATCCGCACCGCAGGACATGTGTTCGTACAACGCACGATAAAGGAGCGATAACACTAAAAAGTTCAACAACGATGCAACTACACCTCCTCCACAGGCTTCATCTCGACCGAATCCGAGTCCGTGTGGTACACCTTCGTGCTGCTGCTGCCCGCCGCAGTGCTGCCGCCCGTGTCCACGCTGAGTCCCATCTTGCTCTGCTCGTGCGTGGTGGTGTACCTCTTCGACACCGACGCCCAGACCATAGGCGTCGCGGCGCCCGGCTCCATCGTCGTCTCCACCGACAGCCCGAGCATGACGCGGATGAGTATGAGCGTCGGCGCGATACCCTGAAATTCCCGATCCGTTCATGTCAGCAACGCCAATCCCCCCCTAGGACACAGGCACAAACACAAATGGACGCACGTAGATCTGCGCGGCCATCACCGCCACGATCGCGTCCACAGGGTTCTCGAGCGAGAGCAGCACGACGTACGTGAGCTGGATCGCGAGGTACAGCGCGCCGCTCTCGACGATCGTCGCCATCGCGGAGCGCGAGATCGCACGCGCGGAGCGGAACGCGCCCTCCGTGCCGGGCGTCGGGCGCGAGAGCCACCAGATGCGGGCGATGATGAGTGCGGTGGCCATGACGTTCGTGCACAGGGGCAGCGAGTAGCCCGCGAGCGTGAGCGGGAGCATCGGCTTGGGTGGGGTGGGCGACGTCGGGTCGAGCGTGACGACGTAGTGCACGACTTGCATGATGCAGGCTGCGTGGTGCGCAGGCGGGCGGTCAGCGTGCGCGTTCGGGCGCGTGGGAGTCGGGACGGTTGGGAAGGAATGTGTGTGCGAGTGTGGGGCGTAGGGAAGAGCGACACGCACCGAAGCCCGCGATGGCGCACATGGATGGAAGGGCGATAATCCAGTAGTTCCGGCCCCACAGTGCCCAACAACGGTAAATCAGGATGTAGTCTCCTAGAAGATCACATAGCGAGAGAAAGATGTCGGCTCCGACGAGCTGTGTCGTCTCGTTTGCGTATCCATCTACGCCCTTTGCCGCCTTCAAAGCTGGGTAGTCAGCGACTCGCTCAGCAGGCATCACAAGAGGTAGTCGACGCACCAGGGTCGTATAGAAGTGATTGAACTCTAGCGCATAGTGCACTGTGCAAGCTATGAACAGCGCGACATGAGCCACGACGACAGGCGTGCTCAGCTCCGTTTTGAGGCTTCGTCGACGGAGAAGGATGATCGAGACGATGAACAGGATTGCATACCCTCCTGTGAGAGCAATCAGAACCCACGATCAGTCCGACAAGCCAAACAGACAGAATGGTGAGAACCTACCCCAAAGCGTAGCCTCGCACGCAAACCCAATCAGAGCCGTGAGGTCGTTCGTCAAGTGCACCATGTTGGCGGGAAGCCGCAGGGGACTCGAGCTGGGGAGTCGGTCGTCAGCTCGGGAAGGTCGGGGGAAGGGAAGGAAGCCGCGCGATCACTAGACGCTTTGCAATCGCGGAGGCTTTTGCTTGCACGCCAGCTGCGGGTATTTGCAAGCGAAAGTTCTCATGATAACCGGACGCCGGGCGGCGCTACAACGGCGCAACCGACGACATACTAGCGAGTTCCCATGTCATCCGCGACGCAAATGTCAGGATGGGATGCCACTGGACGGCAATGGGACTCGAATGGTCGACCTGTTACCTGACAAGCTAGTCAGAAAGGGCTTGGAGGACGCGGGATAGCAGGACAGTAGGGCGTGTACGTACCACAGGAGCCTTCCGGCGGGATACTGCGTATTAGGTGGGTAACGTATGTAGGCCGGCTGACAGACTGTGAGCAGACCATTGGAGCGCACTGCCACTAAGCCCCGGAGAGCTCCCGGCATGAGAAACGGCCCGTGAACGAACAAGGCTAGGGTGGCGCCATGCGGCCATCCGCCGTTGTGCGATGCAACCCGCCTCTTCTGGTCTCCTTTGCTCGTCGTTGGAGTCCGCCAACCTGCGTATCAACCACTAGAAGACGATGAGCTGTTCGGAGGCAAATGCTAACGGCCTGTCTGCACACGAGACGCAGCTTGCTCCCATTTGAAGCGCGCTCATCCGGCCTTACATCTGCTGTTCCGCAGATAAGCACACGTGGGTCCGTGGGGTTGGGGTGGGAGTAGCGCAACCAGAACGGGTTGTCGACACGCTATGCGCCAATGGCCTAGGCGTTTCTGATGACGGAAGTGGGCTCACCGGAGTGTGCTACTTAGAGGGAAGCTTCGGAGTGCAAACCACTCCGATCGCGTCGCTGATATACGGACGAGCGCGATAGCCGCCGCCAAAGCCGTTGTGGCGCACGCTAAGCGGCGGTCGTAACGCGTCAGATGGGGATTGCAGACGTTAGCCACTGCACAGTGCACATGCGCGAGCAACGCTCAACAGTACTTACAAAGCTCGCGGTATGCTGCAGGCGATCGACACGATGACTGCGTGGGGTTTACCGAGATCAGTCCGGTCCATCACTCCGCATTCGACACCGACAGACGGGCTGTAGGGGTGTCGCGGGTCTCGAGGACGTGGTCGCCTCGCTCGCCTGACACCCAATTCTAGCTTCCAACAGGCTTCCCGCACGCTTTCTTAGCCCCGGTGCGTAACACCGCGCGTGCGCCCGCGCAGAAGCTGGCACCTGCGGCCGTACCGCACTGGCAAAAGATTGACTCCGCGAAGCAAGCACGCAACGCGCGGTGCGACTTGCCGCCACTCCACAATTGTCCTTCCTTTCCGTAGCGGCCGGGCCAGGAGCACAGCGCATTGCTGTGAAGGTTCGGAGAGGGCCTAGAGTACTTATACGCACCTCTTGCGGCCCTCTGACCATCTCCGCCCTCCGGACCTGCCCCAAACGGTATCGTGACCCTTGTCCCCTCTCCTTCCCGTAACAGTGCACTGACCTCACTGACGTTCTAGACGCCATCATGCGCTCCGTCCTCGCTCTTCTCGTCCTTGCGTTTGCGCTGGTCGTCCAGGCCGCGCCTGCCGCCCTCGAGCGCCGCCGTGAGTTCCTCAGACTCCTCATACAGCTCTGCCGCAGGCCATGCTGACGTCGTTCGACCACAGAGAACAACGACGGTCCGATCCTGAACCACTTCATCCACCCGAAGGTCGATGAGGAACCTAAGAGCGACAGTGCGTGGCAGCCTGCACCTTTGCTCCTCTGCTCTACTTGCTGACTTCGGCTTGATATAGACGGTTGGGATTGAGATGGGCACCCCGATCCTCTGCAAACCTTCCATGATGACCTTCGAGTGACTGGCTGTCGCGCTCTTGTATATTTCTGGCTTCGATTGTACATGTCTGTAGACCTGTGATGTTGTAATGTCAGCAAATCGAAGGAGACAAGGATAATGTACACAGCACAACTGGGAACAGAATAGACAGATCACCGCCAAGACGAGGAGCATTGGCGCACAAACGGAGTCGTTGCCTCGCGGAAATGAGTACACCGAAGTCGGCTCTTGATGCAGCGTTGTTAACAATCAATGGAGACACGCTTGTTTTCCTGCAGCTGGGCACTTTCGGTTGCATTGCTCTTCTGGTCTGCGCACCGTGTTCCTCACTGGTATCAAAGGCACAAGACATTCACAGGAGGCACACCCTGGATCTGCAAAATCAGGGCGCATAGAAGAGCCCTCACGCTTCCTTTTCTTTGCCTCTTCTAGTGAGAATGAGGTCATGAAGCTGTTCTGGAGGTCATACGGCAGGTTTCTACCAGCAACCTGGAATAAGACATCATACATGTGCCGCGTCGATGGAGAAACCTGCGTTTTACGCATTAAGGTAGACTCATATGTTCTACTGTGCTTCAGCGAATATCGACATGCATACGGAGCGACTACCCACCGCAAGTTCCGCCGTAGTGAAAAGAGAATACAGTTGCGTCGGCGTCGGATTGCAGGATGCATAAATCGCAGCGGATTATCGAAGTGCGCGACAAGAGACAGCGAAGGAAAGAGCATTTCGGCGATTAGCTCATCTTGTCCTCCAGCTCGTCGGCTCGCTTGCTGCGCTTTTTGTACGCGCGACACTGTCGGCCCACGTCTGTCCGCGTTACAATGGGCGGACGACAAACAGGAAGGACGGCGAGAGAAAGCCCGAAGACAATCTGGACAGGACAAGCAGATACAAACCGACAAGAACCATTGAACCATTACTGCAAGTGACGATATTATGCAGACAGCGAGCAGACAACCAGAGTCTTCGCTCGCGAGAGCAAGTGCTGCAATTAGCCAAAATATACACGTATGCTGCGACCACTCTACCGGCAGTGCCCTCGAGCTCACGTATGGAGCGGCACGATCCTCCGCCCACGGTCCCGCTCAATCTCCATCGCCGACCGCAACTCCTTGCCCTTCTCCATCGTCCGCCCGCGCCTCCCAAGGCCGTTGCCCATCAGCGTCGGCTCGCGCCCTGGCAAGAGCATGCGCACGATCGCCTTCATGACCTGGTACTGGTTCCTGCTCCCCCACACCTTCGCGCTCGCGTCCTTGATGCCCGCGACCTTCAGCACCTCATGGATGATCGGGTTGCACGCAAGCCCGAACCCGACGGGGCGTGGGCGGAGGAGGATGCGCGTCGAGCAGAACTTGCTCTCCATCTCCGTCCAGATCGTCCGGTCCTCGAACCGCTCGACGTAGTCCATGTTGCGCACCGCCTGCGGGAACGCCTTCGCGAGCGCGGAGGGGAAGTCCGCGCCCTTGCCCTCGCCGAGCCCGAGCAGGCCGTTGCCGTTGCCGACGACGATGAGGATGGCGATGCGCTCGATCTTGCCCTTGCCCGTCTGCTGCTTGACGAAGCGGAGGACGGACGCGCGGTAGAGCTTGTTCAGCTCGCCGGGGGGCAGGTGCAGGAACTTGATGGGCTTCATGGCGTCCGTCGAGCTCTCGATCTCGTCGACGACGACGGCCTCCTCGCGCTGGCCCTCCTCGATTTCGCGCGCCACGCGGAAGATGGAGGGGTTGTTGCGGACGACGACGGTGTTCGCATAGGGCGTGTGCCGCGAGGGCGGGAACGTCTTGCTGTTGTGGAGGTCGAGCAGCGCGTCGGGGGTCATCAGGTTCGGGAAGTATTGGCTCTGTTCAATCGCTTCTGCGAACTGGTGCTCCTGAGCTATTCGCCGGAGGTCGTCGTTGCTCAAGATGTCTCGTTTTGTTGGCGTGGAGTAGTGACGAAACGTGGAGACGGCAGGAGGGAAGCGACGACATGATTGTCGCGCAGATGTAGAGAAGGCCAGCCTTGCGGCTTTTGAGCTCATCGCCATCGTGGACGACGAGGAAGGGGCGGCGTTGGAGAGAAGGTGGTGAACGTCGCGCTCGACGCCGTGCTGTCGCGCAGGCGCCCCACAAGAAACCTTCGCGCCCGTCCCATAAGCGGAAAGCAGCGGGCCGCGCAAGCGGTGGCGGCGAGATGGGCTCACGCAAGCCTCGACTGATACCACCATCGTCGAATACCTCGCTGCTCCATGTCTCACGACGCCGACTCTGTGTCAGAACAACTGGGATCCCTAGACCTGGGGAACTTGTACGGATCGATTGACAAACAGAAGTGAGCCTGCACATGTGCGTGCTGCTGATCTCAGAGCAAACATCTCAAGTCAAGCGTGCACGGCTTGAACCTGACCGTTCCAGAGGACGCCCGGGCCCTGATCAAGCCATGGGATGAGAGGGAGGACACTTCCAAGTTTGCCGAGTCGGGCGTGGACGATCAGGTGTGTGAGCATGCTCCAGCCGTACACAACCCTTGGACCAGCGTGAATGTGGATCTAAGCACGCGTCTCGACCATGCAGATCATTATCCATGTTCCGTTCACGCAGAACGTCCGTCTGCGTTCCGTTCTGCTCAAGCTAGGTGCGTGTACAACTGGATTGGCCTCGTAGGTCTTCCGCTGACCGTGTTCGGTGATCCAGGCCGAGGTGAACTGACACCCCGACGAATGCGGATATACGCGAACCATTCAAACATCGTCGACTTCTCTGAAGCAGAGGACATCACCCCCCAGCTCAACATCAGCCTATCTGAGGGAGAAGTTGGAGTGACCGAGTACCCCTTGCGCACGGCGTCCTTCGCGAATGTCCACTCCCTGTCTATCTTCTTCGTACGCGAGCCATATTCCTTGATTCCCGCAGTTGACTTACGACGTCGCTTCATAGAGCGACTCTGTTGGCGGCGACTCTATACGCCTGTATTACCTTGGCTTCCGTGGCGACAGCCGGTCCCAGCGCAAGGAGGGAACGCAGAAGCTGGAGGTTCCCGCGCAGGTCGCGCCCGATGCGAAGCTCATAGACCGACTGCAAGAGAAGACGGGTGGGCAACAGACAACCGCAAGATGATGTCTGTATAGGCTCGCGCCCCTGTGTTTCATTCACGTTCCCACAAGTGCCTCTATCTGTACCTGTATTCGCACAGCAATCGTGGTAAGGCGTACTATGACAGAAATTTGGATGCTAGGTTCATGCAAGTCTCGAAAAGGGGCGATGTTTTCTCAGCGGTCTAGAATTAAACCGAGCGAAGTAGAGAAGCCGTCAGCCCTAGCCTGTGGCACAGAGCCTGTGAACGATCCTTATATAAAGGCAGTGGCGTTTGCATCCTCGTCCGTCTCTCTCTCTCTCTCTCACCGATAACGTCAACTTTCGCCGAGCATGAGAATGGCTGGCTTAACGAGTCGCAGTGATGAGTGGGGGACAGAAAACGACAGGAGCGACCAGAGTCAGAAACGGAATACCATTGATCAGCTGCCAGAAGACGTCTTGCTACTCATCTTTAAATGCCTAGATGCTCGCGAAACCCTGATCTGCAAGCAGGTTGGCTTCCCCTTCCCCCCTTGTCCCAGGATGCCTCTCTCAGACCGAGCTAACCCTTCTGACGATGATGTTAGGTCTGCCACACATTTGCGCGACTCGTCGGCACGGACCTCTGCCTGCAATACAATATTGAACTCGCACAGAACGGGATGATAGACGGGCCTCCGTCGACTATGTGCATCGCCGAACGGCTTGCGAAGCTCCGGGCGTACGCTACTCGGGCCCGTCGAGGCGAGTTCACCTGTCGCCGCGCCTTCTGCATTGAGGCCGGTGATAGCTTTGATTCGCACTATATCTTGTGCCGGGGCAGCTCGCACACGTATGCATTACATGAGCCTGGAGAGGGCGAGACGATGATCTATTGTCCCCCGAGCTTCACGCCAGGCCACGGGAATGGGCGGTGGTTGCCCGCTTTCCAGGCAAAGACAACCTATACCGTCGCTGTGGACGTTCAGCAAGATTTACTGGTTGCAACCCAGTATGCAACAGAGGCGAGCGAGTGAGTGGCTTGCTCCTTGTATGGGCTCATCCTGCGGAGCTTAATTCTATGGCGGTTCTATCCGCGTTCAGGGACCTAAAAATTCATCTCCGTAAACTGAATTATCCGGAATCATCACATCCGGATGCCGCAGCGCCTTTCCTGCATACAAGCACTCCTTACCCGCTAGAGTTCCCAACATCCAAGGGAATGTGGGGGACACAGATATGCGGCGACTACCTGGCATGGATACACGTTTGTCAACGCGATTCTGTCGCTACTGAGATCGAAGTTTGGAATTGGAAGACAGGCGGTCGAGTATGGGTAAGTGCTAATCAGCTCGCTGCGCGCAATGCGTATCATGTTCATGACTTTCCTGCACGTGTACGCTTCAGCATCACGACTTCAGTGAAGATGTCTCGTTCGCCTTCATTGACCACTCTCAAATCGTTGTCTCCGCCCATTCCTGGGACGTACGCGAGCTCCTCGTATACCGCATATCCCAGCCATCCAATCCTTCTCCAAGTGAACCACACAGTGCTAGTGGCAAGAGCTTACACCCGACACTGCAGCCGGTCCTTGCAATGATGCTTCCACGGCGTACAGCAGAAGCCAAGGTTCATGAGTCCTGCATCCCCTCCGCCCCTCGGGCCTCCGTTCCCTTCTGGCCCGACCCTGGGCTCGCGACCATCGCCGTCGACCTGGAGATGGATGAAGAGTGGTCCGAGGATCGCACCCGGCCCTCACTATTTGCCCTCTCTACGTTTCGCAATCTCCTTGCACGCCACTATGAACCAAATAAAGCACAGGGACTAGCTCAGGTCGTCCAGTGGGCAGACTGGGCACCCGGTGGCGCGCTCCTCTTGAACATCTCAGCACCGAAATTCTTGCCCGTCCGCGTTATAGCATCTCCCTTCGGTTCACGGTGCGTTCTCTTGAAGTTCGAGGAGGGCTCGCGGGCGACGGCGGAGGCTGAGGTGCTTATCTATGATCTGAACCCCCTCGCGAGACCTGGTCCCGGCGCATACAAACCCTCAGACAAGGTCACTTCTCGCGTGCTGGACTCGACAGCCCTGAACACAGCAGACGAGACCATCCGAACTCTACTGTGCACGGCGTGTATGCCCTACACCGTGTATCGTGGACTGCGGGTGTCCGGTGCAAAGGACTGGGATCAATATCCCGCCGTTGTTGCTGCTGATACATCTGGGTTCACAATTATGGTATGTTACAGATCTCTACAAGTCCTGAGGACACGCTGGAGCGCTGACCTCAATCGTTGGGAGTTCGCGCAACAGCAGGATGGATCGGATGACCTCGACCCTGAGATACTCGGCATCGAGAGCTACTTCATCCCCTACGATTGATCGTTTCGGCGCGTGGAGTCGGGTACACACACAAATCAGCAAATGATATCAACGAGTGGGATTGCGAGTGTGCATAGTGTGGCATAGGGGCATACAAGGGGCATAGGTAGAGGTGAGGTCTCCGCTGGGGACGACAAGAGTAATACAACAAAGTACGGCTGCGAGACAGATCCAGTCCGATCGCAAGGCACTATGTGAGCTAGAACGTACACGGTTCTACCGAGATAAAGATATGAAAACAACTGTACAACTTTTGGTACACGACGAAGGAAACAAGAACGAGACTACACGTGACACCGGATGCCAGCAAAATTTGCGAGAGAGAAAAGAACAATGCGGTGGTATGTGTGAATTGCGATCGTAAAGGTCGTAACAGTGCAGATGCAAGATTAGAGAATGCAGGATGTGATGATGATGTGTATGCGAGATGAGTGTGTATGCCAAAGCAATGCAGAAGTAAGAAAAATGCAAGACCAATACAGACAATGCGGAATAAGTTACCGTTACAAATGCAGCAACCTTACGACCACGAGTGCGACACAGAAGAGAGTCACGACGAGGGCAGCACAGCAGCGAACAGCTTTCCTGGCGAGAACCAGTCGCGCGCAGACCGGAGCCGCTTGCGCCGCGGACGCGCGTCCTCCGTCAACGTCGAGTGCGTCGGATGCACGCTCTCCTTCTCCGCAGAGCTCACGCGGACGTGCGTTGGCTGCACGGCGGCAGTCGGCGGTAGGCAGAAGTAGGCCTGAGGCCCGAGCGACCCGCTTGTCGACGCGGTCACCACCCAGTTCGCGAGTGCTTCGGGGGCAGACTCCGTCTGCCGCGTCTTGCCGCGGCCAGGCGAGCGCGAGCGGCGCCCAAGAGGCGAAGTGGAACGGCGAGGGAATGCGAGGCGGATGGGACGAAGGAAGGATGACGTGCGCGCCTTGCGCTCCGTGCTGCGGCGCGCGGGGGAAGAGGGACGCGACGGCGGGAGCTTCTCGGGCATCGACTGCGGGGAAGACGGCGCGGTAGAGACGCCGAAGGAGAAGGCCGGCCAGGTGACGGGCTCGCGCGGCGACGGCTGCCGCGAGGGTGCGGGCGTCGCTTGTACTGTAAAAAAAGAGAACTCGGGGGTGTTGGAAGCGGTGGTGTTCGCAGCTGTGGTTGTGGCGGCATGGGGGTAGGGGTTCAGCCAGGAGCGGATCTGCTTCCAGCTGTACTCGGACTGCGCGTCGTCGACGACGTTGTGCTCGCGGTTCGCGCCCAAGTCGAGCCCGAGAACAGGGGACTCAGAGCGCGGGGCGCCGGGGTGCGAGTCGTACGTGTCGATCTCCGGGTACTCGTCCTCGTCCATGTCGTGATCCTCGGTGGCGGTCGCAGGCGTGATGATCATCCCGAAGTCTTCGCGCGTGTCACCGTAGGGAGACGGCTTCGCGGTCTCGACCGCGCTAGTCACCAGCGGAGAGTACACGTAGCCGTCCCAGTTCGACTCGAGCGCGGTGTCGAGCGCGGTATGCATCGACGATGCGGTCGCAGACAGCATCGTGACGCTGTTGTCATAGTACTCGGGACGGTGCGTGTCAGTGTCGACAGTGAGGACGAGCTTCGGGCGCATCGCACGGCTCTCCCCCCAGTTGCTTCCCGCATGCGGAGTCACCGGCGGCGACGGGATCGAGGGCGAGGAAGACAGAACAGAGTACGTGGAGGCGGGGCTCTGTCCGGGGGTCTGGAGGGCCTCGAAGAGCTTCGTTGTAGTATATAGGGGCGAGGCGTTGGGGCTGGGGGACATGGAGCGTGAGTAGGAAGAGGGGGCAGCCGAGTCGTCGCCGCGCTGAGCGTCGAAGGAGGCAGACCAGGAAGAGGTGGTGCCCTTCTGGACGAGCGAGTTCTCGCGGGCGAAGACCATCTCGGAGTCGGACCCATCACTCCAGGCGGAAGCGAAGTCCTCCTGTTGCTCCTGCTGCTCCGGAACTTCTTGAGGCTCGGGCTCCGCCTCGGCGGAGGAGTCGCTATCAGGATCAACGTTGAGCCCTGCCTCCCAGGGACACCGCGCCATGGAGTCCTCGAAGATCACATCATGCGAGTAGAAGTTGTCGATCGACTTGAACGCGAGACGCATCTCGCGCAGCGTGATACGTCTGCGCCAATCGACCTCGAGCACGCGCGTGAGCAAGAGGTTGACCTCTTCCGAAATGGGGAGGACGGTGGGGAGGAAACGGTGCGGGTCCTTGAGATACGCCTGGAAGGTGCAGTCGTCCGCCGACGCCGACTTCCACGGGTTGCGGCCAGTGATGAGGTTGAGGAGAATGATTCCCAGCGACCAGACGTCGTTAAATAGTGGCGAGTAGCTCCGCGTGGGCGCGAAGTAGCCGCCTTGGCATTCTACAGAGGGTTGTCAGCAAAGGGGGAGACGAAGAAAAGGAGAACTGGAAGTGACGTACCTGGACTCATGTGGTAGACACTGCCAGTGCGGAACTCGTTGCTCATGCGCTCCGTAGTCGCGAGCCCGAAGTCGGTGATCGCGAGGCGCAGGCCGTCCTCGAAGCAGAGGATGTTCTCGGGCTTCAAGTCACGGTGATAAATATTGAGAGAGTGGCAGTACTCAACCGCGTCGAGCAGCTGAAGGAAGACCTCCTTGATGAGGGCGTTATTGCCCAGATAACGCCGCTGGTGCAGAATCTGCGTAAAGAGGTCGCCGTCGGAACAGTAGTCCATGACGATGAAGGTGTACTGGTAGTCCTCGATGACACGGTGGAGCGTCACAACGTTCGGATGGCCCGATGCGAGCTGGTGCAGGGTGATCTCGCGCATGTGAAGCTGGCGCTGGCGGACAGCGGAGCGCTTGTTGGAGTGTGGAAGGCACTTGACGGCGTACGATGTCGGATTTGACGAGAAAGTGTCGACAGCACGATAGACGATACCATACCCACCATACCCAAGGATCTCGACGAGCTGGAGTGCGCCGTTGTCAATGTAGGTGCCGAGCGCCGGTGGCGTGGGCGAAGCGGGAGACTGGGGCGAAGTGACCATGTTGGCCGTCGTAAGGAGGATGCGGGAGGGTGAGGGAGGGCGGAAGAGCGTGTGTGCTCGCAAAGAGCTCGCAGAGCGTTGAGGAGGACCCGGGGAGGAAAGGACGGAGGGTCGGGAGCCTTTATGAATGTCTGGCAGAACGTGACAAAGGGCTGGCTCGGGCGTGTCCGCCATGAGGCAAAGGAGTGATCGACTAGGGCTTGCACGGAGGCAGGCGAACCGCTGCCCGATTGAGCTGGGAAAAAGTGAAGCGGCCTAAAGTCAGAAGTTCGAAGATACCGGCTGGTGATCCTGCCCTTCTTGGTGTTCTTTCCGCACAACGCAGAGCGCTGCATAATGAACGACGTGTCGCAACGTGGGATCGATACGCCTCTTCATGCCCCCTTGAAGGCCATCGCTTAGCGACAAAGTTGGGCACAGCCGGAGAACTTTAGACTACACCGAGCACACAAGACACATAAGTGTTGGTTTCCATGTATATGTGTAAGAGAGGCGTACTGGGAGAACAACGGGGGCGGGGGACAATAGTCTCGGGCGTTCCTTAAGCGGACTGATCCAGATCTGATCGGCGTCCTTCACACGCGTCGGGCCGCTCGGGCGCTCATTGCACAGCATTCTTCGCGCCTTCCAAGCAGCGGAATCCCCGGCCTCTGTGATTTTGGGGCTCGACGCACTCCCAGCCTCGATTCACAATTCGGGGTGCATTCAAGCTAAGGCACCGGCACCGCTATCCTCGACGGAGCATCGTGTAGCAGTGTCGAACCTCGAGAGGGTGGGGTATGACCGATGACCCCAGTGTACTTCCATAGCGCCTGGACTTGAGATGTCTTCCCGGGCATATTCTATCTTCTGGTCTGGTTCCATAGGACGCCGATGGTCGCCTGACATCTGAAGATGAAACTCGGACACGGATTCGGATGTGTGGCTCGGAGCGGTAAATATGCTCCCGACGGCGGCGACGACGACAAGCCGCGCAGACATTGCCACTCACTTTCGCCGCCAACCGCTGCCGCAGCGCCGTCGCCGTGCCCGTGGTTCCCACATGTGAGGAACGTATAGACTGTGGTTGATGACGTCGTTGGAACGTTAGCTTAGCGTCACCAAGGAATGACATGAAAGACTGCACACCTTGCTCCGAGCCTTATGAAGTGTTTGCTATGACATATGCCGAGTAAACGACGCTCCATTCTGATAGTGGACGACTGAGTCGAGCTTCTGATCGACGTTATACCTTCACCGACGTCGCCACCAAATTTCAGGAACGTAATATCGCGCAGGTACATTAGCAACCAGAGGACCCTTCCTGCTGAGCTTTGTTCATAATCGCTAGGCATTCCTGTGCGCGCTGTGAGGGGATCCTCACGCTCTTCGCCATCTCGCACTGCGCAAACCCAATCCAGGGCCAAAACAAGCAAGCACAAGGGTGGATGGCTTAATGTCCGGGAGCGCCCCTGATGCGCGTGTATGAGTTGCGAGAGCTTGTCAAGAGTACCCACTGAGCGCCCTGCGCGTCAACATTCGTTGGAATGTTCCTGAATCCACTGACAGGCTAGGTGGACAGCGGCTGTCGCGGAATCGCAGCTCTATCACGTCTTGGGGAGACGGACTCGGAGTCGGGCCATCTTGCCGTAGGCCGTCTCAATACAGGACAGGCTCAGGTTCCGAGGGTCTGAACCCTCGTCTATAGCGGTGAGAGCCCAAGGGCCTGTGAGACACGAACGATAAGCTTAGTCCCCAGATACTTGCAATGCACACCCAGTGAGCCTATACTCAACGATGTTCCAGCTTTCCAGAAGCGGCCCTGCGGTAGGTGCGTGCGAAAGGCTCGCCCCGATAACTCGATCACCGCGATTCGTATGCAGCAGTGAAGGGATAGTGACGGCCTGCGGTGTCCTGAGGTGGTGCAATCGTGGTGTACATACAGTTGGCAGTTCATGTCCGGGAATCGCCCGCGTCCCGATAATCCGAGGTCATCGCAATCCATGGTGGATATCAGTGGATATCTTTGCTCTTCCCCACAGAAACCAGGCCAAGTCACAAGCCCGAGCTTGGGAAGACAATCTGCTCTGTGCCAGGTCATTGGATGAGCTGCGATTTAGGGATCCGGATAAGGCCTCGTAAGAGAAGGCACACCCGGCTGGTATCCGGATCGCCGCACCCAGGGCTCGAGCTTGTCCCATCCCACGTGGGATAACGCGGATGGAAGCGCCTGTTGCCTAGTTCGTCATGAATACGATGGTGAACTCTTCGGATTCCGAGATGAGTCCACGGGCTACTAGCATTGCACATGTCGGACCTATGCTCTCGATTCGAGATAGTGACGAGCCAGCGAGTGAGCATGTCGCGGTAGGGTCAAAACAGAGAAAAAATTGCATACCATGTGTGCCGCGCGAGATGTGCGCCGCCCCGTGCACGCCGCCACCTTGCGTGATGTTTGCAGCACGCACAGACGGTACGCCGCATACACCATATATGCTGCTAATCCATACAAGGCAAATGTTGGGGGAAATCCTTGTTGGTGACATCAGAGAAGCTGCAGGTGGGGTGACACTTCATGTTCGTGGAGGAAGCTGTAGCGGTCCTCAGACGTCCGAGGCTTACGAGGTCGAGTACTTAGGCTCCAATATGGAAGGTGGAGGTTCATTTCTCTGTAGTTATTGCGCTTTCTCCACTGATCACCTGGGTGTCTATGACACCAAACTGTCGATCATCGTGAGTTCGAAAGACGTTGCCTTCGGGCTTCAGCGCACGCACCTCCGAGAGCACCTCCTATGCGTCAGAGCTCACAAATGAGCGACTGCGAACGTCGAGCACGATTCAGAATAATTGGAACGCGGTGATCTGCATTGAGTCCAAGTGTTGGTAGGAATGCGAGGTAATGGAGGGATCAAAGCCAAACGATGGACACGAACCAGCTGCGAGTCGACCGCGACGCGTTTTGACGGCACGTGACCCCAATCTTCGGCATGTCACCAGCCTGGCGTTTTGCGCTTTTGCAGCAACACCCAAGTTACGACTTACCAGTACCTCCAAGTTTGTTCGACCTCGTTGTTCGTGCGCTCTCGTTCCTGGGACCTCAGGGGAAGTTCGTCTTATCCTATAGGTCTCTCTCTGTCACGCAGTACGATCGGCCTGCTTTCGATCACCATGCGGTCCTTACCTTCTCTACGTTCCGGCATCCAAGCCGGCCTGAGGCCAAGCCAGCGTTCTGTCTTTTTTCGGGTTCGCTACGTCTCTAGTACACCATCACGACAGTCAAGCGAGCCTCCTGCCCCTCAGGCCGAGGCCGTTCCCGCGTCCGAGAAAGGGAAGGAGAAGGAGGCCGTATCGTCTGTGGACGCGACGCAAGCTGTTGCGCAGGACGAGCTGCCGCTATTGCAGAGGCCGCTGGGAGTGAGGGAGAAACCGAAGGCACGGGTGAGGACGTGGTCGGACGCGAAGGAGAAGTTCATGGACCAGGACAAGCGGATGGAGGAGCGGACACACTTGTGCGTACCCGTATTCAATTTTCGAACACTCAGACATCCTTCATGGCTGGCTGACATCGCGCTGTAGAGCGCGGGAAGCGACGCGAGGATACTTCGCCGACCTGAACGCGACGCGGAAACACGGAGGCAAGACGTGGATCGCGCCGAAGGTCATGATCCGGGAAGACGTGAGTCCATGTTGGCACGGATAGGCTGCCTATGCCCTCGGAAACTAACCCCCTGTCCTATGTGCGCGGATTGCTGAGTTGATCCTGACAGAAAGCCCTATACTTCCCGGATATTCATGGCGCCACACTAGCCGGCGAGGAGAAGGCCCATACGACGAATATCCTCGACGGCAAGGTCTCAGTTTTGACCCTCCTCACCACGCGTATATCCGAGGTACCCCCAACTCTCCTCTACCCTTTGGCCAAGTGCGAGATGCTGAGTCAATCGCCAGATCCAAACCGCACACTTCGTGGAACCCACCCAAAAGGCGTTCGGCTCGAACCCAGACTTCCAGCTCGTGCAAATCAACCTGCAAGACAACCTCATGAAGTCCTGGCTCGTCTCCCTCTTCACGTCCGGCATCAAGAAACAGGTTCCCGAGCAGCTGTGGCCCACCTACATGATCTCAAACCAGAACATGGAGTGCGTGCTTTCTTCATTACATGCCCCGTCGTCCTGTAGCCGACTTCTGTTATCCTAACACAGGTACCTCCGCGAGCCGTTGGGGATTGCAAACAAGCACGTCGGATACGTCTACCTCGTCGACTCGGACAAAAAGATACGCTGGGCGGCCTGCGCGGACCCCAAGTCGGAGGAGGTTGCCGCGCTGACGACATGCACAAACGTTCTGTTGGATAGGCTCGCGAAGCAACGGGAGGCTCTCGCCGCCCCCGAGTCGTTGCCCGTGGAGAAACAGCCGTAATGGCCAATCACCGCTACGATGCTTCCCATACGACCTGCTCTCCGTCTCTTTCCCCGCTTGCAGCGTTGTCCAGGTGGCCTTCGAGAGCTTGGCGGGGTTCCCACACATCTAATCTGGGGTCTAGATATAGATCACTTAATGTAAGACTTCTCTGCTTCGTCCCTCTTCACGGAACGCTATGATGGACCTGGAGACGTATGTCCGTTGGAGGTGAGTACCGGGGGTACGCATGCAGCAGACAGGGGTTGTCGGGGATGCTGCGTTCGGGGGTCAGGCTGCTCGGGTCGTGCGTATGCAGTCTTCCGGGCTCTAAGCTTCTACGTTCAGCTTCGACTACAGCATATGACAATATTGAATCAATGGCAAGGAGTGTCCGGGAGGTTAGTATGCCTCACTACAAGAACTTCGAGGGTTGCCCATAGTTTACTCCCAAGAGCGACACAAGCCAGCCAGAGTCTATAGCCCATGTCGAATTAATATTCTCGGATGGACTAGTGCCCTCTCGCTACAGTTGTGAGTCAGTCGTTCAAGCGCTCGTATTTCGCCACATTCCGCGACCACTAACTGCAGCGTCCAACCTCTGCCCAGGAACCGTCTTTAGACCTTGAGCTTTGCTTACGAGAGCAACGAATTCCTGGGAAGGCGCGGTTTTCCATCTGCTGTCCTCTTGTGGAAGTGGCGGAACAGCTCTTCAATATCCGGCCTCAACGCTTGGGCGACATCCTCTAGGTTTCCTCTGCTGCCCCCGGGTTCAAGGACGCAGATGACCTTGAATACGACTTTGTAGGCGCTTGGAATGACAAAACTGTCAAAGAAGGGTCGCACAGTCATTGGTACGCAGCTCGATGGGGCTCCAGTTTGTCCACAGCTGAGGTCGCAGAGCAGATTGTCCACTCTTCTTTTGCACAGGTAATCACGAGCAGTCTTGCTCGGTGCGCTACGTTCTCATCAGGGCCACAGGCAACAAATCTCCGCTCCACTGGACGGAAGGTGGCCGAACCGCTGTGGAGAACAGTTGCACAACGTGTCTCGTATTCTCCTGTTAACGCCCTGCCCGCTAGTGAACACATCAGTACCAAGCATACACTCGTAACAATCCTTCTGGAGACGCCAATGCACCGTCCTCCAACCTGTCCGCCTGTGGTGAAGTGCGTGACCGCTCCTCAATCGAACGGAAGCACAATAGTGGAGAAGACAGACGGCGTGGTGGAGGTATATCGTGTTGTCTGATTCCCCTCATCTCAATGACATCAGTTGGCTCTGGGCTCTACTTCGACCGCTGTCGCTGCATCCCCTATGACGCAGGTTGAGCAGGAACAGAAGGTCGTTGACTTGGCGCTCGACTCCTGACACTGCGGTCCCCTCCTAAGGCTGCGGTCAAGATGGTCAAGTCGGAGGCTGCTGCTGTCCGTGCGCCTCACGAGGGGGTCGGTGTCTCACGGCAACTGGGAACGCTCTCTTTGGATCTGGGGAGGGAGAAGGACGTACTCTTGGTTTCTTCCAGCACCTTCTGCGGCCATCCAGCGTTCTCGTGCACACTGCAGCCAGATTTACGTCTCCTGCTCAGCTCTCGTCGGGGTTCGCTCTCCGAACACCGTCACGTCAAGAAGGAACAGGAATTTCGTACATCCGTCACACGTAGGGCACGCGTCCTTCTCAAGGACATCAAGAAAGGTGACGAGACACTCATGGACAACCACACCGGTGTCGGCAACCCTGGTTCAGAAGCCATCGCCATCGTGGGCGTCTTAAACAAGCTTCACCAGGCATGTATGTGTACGGGCGGATTTCGACTGCGCGGCCCATGATATATTTACAAGTCACCGTTAGATGTCTCGCGAACAAGTTTGAAGGCGCAAGACTTGAAACTCGTGCCGATCGCTACGAACTCCTGCGTTACGCCACTGCCGACCTACAAACGCTCCGCGCCCAAAGGTAGCTTCTCTTGACCTCTCGAGTTCACTGCGCAGATTTCCTGCGCAGCATCGTATCGTATTCTAGCAGACTTTTTGACCTCGAAGTTAGGCATGCCACGTCCGGAAGGGATGTGATCCGTAGGACCGATGACTTGATGAAATCGAACCAACAGGCGTGCGTTGCTCTTACAGCTGCTGCCGAGAAGCACGACCGGGGTATGCTTCCCAAATAGATGCCTGCTACATTTATTCCTCTCAAGCTGTAGTATCGTTGTCATCGTCTTGTCGCTTTGCGCATCGCGTGGTCCATGCTTTCTACTCATTCAAGCTTGCTAGACATCAGAATCTAACTGACGTCGAGTGGTTGCTTCAGAGTTGACCTTACCGCGCGGCGCGGATCGCGATGAATTGTAGGCCGATTGCACTTATCAGACCTGCCCTCACACGTCCAACGTGCTATCT
The DNA here is from genome assembly GCF_000275845.1 of Dichomitus squalens LYAD-421 SS1. Taxonomy (NCBI): domain Eukaryota; kingdom Fungi; phylum Basidiomycota; class Agaricomycetes; order Polyporales; family Polyporaceae; genus Dichomitus; species Dichomitus squalens. Next base: position 219,734 of record NW_006766909.1, on the reverse strand, counting down.
TAAAAGGTGAGCGCACACCATATTCTATTATAACAGTTCTCTACTCGCGACCATCCTCGCATGTACTTCTGTAGCAGTGGCGAATGTTCCTGAAGCGCTTGAGATCTACGATAATGTCAGCAGAGGACAGTTAGAGGAACAGATGAGCATGAAATGAAGTTCAGAAGGGTGGTTGAGTCTCTGTTGCGTGTGCCAAGAGCCTTCGTTCCTATCGTTTCAAGATCTGGGTTCCAGGAAATTTGTACGGTGTTTGTAGAACTTCGACTGAATACTCATGGATATGACAGGTAATCGAAAGAGTCATTACGTATACAAGCTCTAGTCACAGCGCTCGACAACGCTCTCCTGTATGCGCTCGTGTCAGTCGCACTTTCGCATGTATTCGAGGCAACTACGGTACGCACCGGTCGGGAAAACGTGAAGTAGTGCATGGAAGTATATGCTCCAGCGTATCCGACCTCGGCGTAGACACACATGTATTCCCATTTACGCTTGAAAGCCTCCAGATCCTCCGTAGTCTCAAGATGAGGCTGGCTCCTGCGCACCTTCGCTATGGTCTCCGCGGTCCAGTTATTTTGGAGACGTCTGAGAAGTCGGTGCTGCTCAGTCAAAGCATGCATCGAGAATGATGTAGAGATACTCACGCTCCCCACTCTCGCAATGTTCGAGGATAATCTGAGAGGTTTATAGGAGTTCTCTCGTCATGATCTCTGGGCTGCTATAGTCAGTACTGAATGCAACTCACGATGACCAAAGTTCTCGACGCTCTCGAGTACTAAACTGCCTCTGGTAGAACTTGCGGCTGTCGATACAAAGGACGTCGCTGAAGGGCAGAAAGAATTCGGCCATTGGTATCTCCGCGCATAGTCCTCGGGTCTGATTTACGAGGATGTCAGTATCTATGTATCGTTTGTAGTGGTTGGAGGTACTTACTGGTAGACTGTGTAACGGGATTCCGGCTGAGTCGTTGCCGTGATCACCGCGCAAGCTCTGTCCGGCTTCAAAGCCCAGTCAAGGATCTGGAAGAATCTCGGAAGATACTTAAATCCCACGGCCTATGTACTGTGAGCAGATCTGAAATGGAAGATATCATCAAAAGACTTGATACATACCTCCACCATCTCAACGCTTATGAAGCCGTCAAAGGCGTGCTCAAACTCAGGAGGAAGATGGCGGTAATCGACTAAGTGAACTCTGACTTTCTTTTCAAGCCCTTGTTCGGCGATGCGCTTTTCCGCTAGGACTTTTTGCTGAGTGGATAGGGTGATTGTATCCACAGTACACCCGAGTTTCCCAGCCTAGGTGTTGAAGCAAATATCAGTCTCTATGTGTATTGGCAATCCAGTCATACTAGAGCACACCTGGATCGCAAGTGAACCCCATCCTGACCCAAACTCCAATAGGCGGTCGCCAGGTCGTAGTCTCGCTTTCTCAAGCAGATGGGCGATCTTATTCAATTGAGCCTTCTCGAGATCACCTTCGTGTGAACCACCTTCGAGGTCGCCACGGACCCCGCCAATGTCAGGAGTCCACAGCGCACAGGAGTAGGTCATATCCCTGCTGAGGAGCGCCTACGAGTTGCTCTTGAGTTTGCGCACTGTTATGGAGTAGCAGAAGTATAGTACCTCAAAGAAGTCATTTGAGCATTCGTAGCCCGTGATCTGTCGTAATCGCTATTGTCAAATCATACTCTGTACGTAGAGGAGGATAGCGGACGTACGACGTTCAACCTTGCGTTAGTAAGTGACTGTCCGAAGAACCGAATGAAGGCAATAGATGCTAGATTCTGCATATGACTGTAAAGCGAACGAAGGCCACTCAAGGATTCTCGGTTATCAAGCCAAAGCTGTCGTGCAGAGGCTCTGTCAGATGACCTGTTCGAGTGAATCATTGTGAACGGAGTAGCGAAGAGCAGACCTCTAGGATAGCCTTCAAGTCTGGCGTGGTGAAGTCCCCGTGCATGTACGCCTCGGAAACTATGCAGACAATGGAAACATCAGATGACAGTATCCAGATGAGGAAGAGAAACGAACAAACAGCCCAAGTCGTAAGAGAGATAGACACGAGCCCAGAATTTGTCGCACTTCACGCACAATTCGGCTTTGCGAACGCTTTTCGACGCGACCGCAGGGTCTTGCCCGTAACGGACCTCACCGTCAGCCTCTCGCACGATCAGGCAGCCTTTCTGTATTCCTGCCGCCAAGGCGCGCTGGACCGAGGCCCTCGCTATACAGGGATCAGTTGGCATACTATCCCAATCGATTGCGGAGCAAAGTTTCAGACGTGCCATGTTCCAAGAAGGCGGGCAAGACAAAGGCAGTAAGGCCAGCAAGAGGAGAGGAGTATCCTTTCACAATGTGCATGTCGAGGTCAAGTTGGCAGTGCGTGGGGTATCGGGTCAAGCCTTCCCTATGTGTCTTTGGGCAGAGCTGTGGCTGCAGTTATACATATCTTACTCAGGCTGTACAAACCGGGGCAAAAGTTGCGCTTCACGGCTGGCGGAGAAGATCACGGATGCCACACGGAAGCCTTCTTGAAGGGAGTGTCAGGTCCACGGTACGTTCTGATGTTGTAAATAATGCCGGCGTCATGGCCGCGCTCGATCGAGGAATCCCCACGCGCGGTGATCAGTAAACCGTGCAATGATTACTTGATGACATGGCGCCTGAAATTTATTCGGGCCACCGGCCGGCTGCTCAGTAGGACGGCAATCAACCACAAGAAATACATCACGGGTACCTCGGTCATATAGGACTTCCTCCGTCCCTCCAAATTTTCCCAAAGATCGTCGGATATTCATCTTACAAACATGCCGACCTCTCAGATGGTCCCGGGGCCGTGGAGTTCGGGAGCTTCCGCATGCCTTGGTCGCGACAGCATGCCGTACGCTCTCGTGGCGTGCGCGCGCGCTGCTTCGGGTTCTAGAAGTCCCGCTGCCAACGTCGTGCCGCCATGGTTCCTCTTCGGAGGCCGTGTGCTAGCATCAAGTCAGGTCCCGTGCTCGCGAGAGGTGTCACAACTCACCATGCTGCGCTTGCCGCTTTTCCGCTTGCCACGAAGCCAGCGGTACCGAACAGGCAGGAGTCTTATCCGCGCCTTCGTGGATACGACAGTAGCGATTACACCTTATTGGAAGGACCAGGAATCGTGCCTGGCGCCTCGGGTGGCGCATTACCGAATCCTGAACTCGAGTCTTGTTCACAAAGGGTCTCTACGAAGAGTAAGATTGACACCAAATAACGAGGCACTATCCGATTAGGATCCCAGTGGCCCCGACGGCGATCACAACCTCGACAAGTCGGAAACTACCAAGGTATCCAAGATTTCCGCTAAGGCCTCCGCAAGCAGTTCAGGTTTCTCTTGAACGACCTACGAGGGAAAGAACGGCACCATTGGAAAGGCCGTAATCGACTAACAATGCGGATAATGGATGGCTTACCAAATGACCTGCTCCAGGCAACCGGGTGATAGACTGCGGCACGCGGCCCTTGGAAGCGTCCACGAGGGAGTCTTGGCTGTATCGCGGTCTACATTTGTAGGATGAGGCTCCAATGTCGAATGGGGAAGGTTGCCCAGTACTCACACCAGGTCGTTCTTTGCTCCGAATATTATATGCAATGGTACTGCCCTGCAGACTGCGGAAATCATGTCCGTAGCCTCGAACGTGGACTCGAAGTCCTTGTAGGCGCTGGCTTCGTGCTTCTTGGAGCATTTCACAACGACGCAGTCCCGGCCCCCAGCATCACGATGTTCGCGCAGGCCATGCTCCTGCAACGTATCCATTCGACACATACGCTGACGAAGCAAAACGCTCGGAGCTCTAGAGGACGTACCACGAACAGACGCAGGACGCGGGGATCCCAGGTCTTCCAAGGATACTTCGCGCTCAGCCATTTGAGAGCCTCCTCCTTCGTAGACCAGCTTGCGCGACTCGCAGCGACGGACTTCGTGATCGCACCGACCTGCTGGAGGCGCTCTTGAAGATGGTCGTTGAAAACGTCGCGGTCGATCATGGGGGGCTCCACCAGGATAATGGCAGCGTAACTGTTGGGCCCGTTGAGGAGGTACTTCGTGGAGTACATGCTGTGGTTTCGACGGCACCGTTCAGTCCTGCAGGAACGTACGAGTAGTAGGCACTACATACATCGCAGAGCACCCCGCAGAGTGTCCGATGGCGACAATACGGCGGTTTCTTGTGTGGGCTGAACTCATGAATTGGGACAACGCGAAACCCCACTCTGAGATGCCTGACATATGCTGCAGTTGAGAGAAGCAATGGCGAACAAAGAGAGGGGCAGAGAGAACGTACTGATACCCTCGGGCCTATCTTGAAGAGCATTGTCGTTGATGACGGCTGATTCTCCATGGCTTTGCCAATCCACGGCCCAAGCCTCGTGAACGAGAGCACGGCGGCTGCAGCTGTCTTGAATTGCGAATAACGCTTCGATAGTCGGTTCCCATTGCTCTTTGTCTGAGTATTCAAATTTTCGTGAGATAGAGAGAGATGGTGAATGCATAGGGACTCAACACACGCAGAGCAGATCCGTGGGCGAGAAGTAGCGACAGAGCGCCACTTGGGTTACATCCCGTACTATCATCTCGAGAGTACCGCTTGAAAGCGAGCTTGAGTTGCGGGGAGTTGGGCTCTGAGGGATCAAACACAAAAGCCTCTATCTCCATTTTCTTGGACAACGGAGGTTAGCACAAGAAGGGGGAGCTAAAATGCAGCTGTCGAAGGCACACTCACAGCGTGAAGCGTCAGATTATGGATGGAGGGGAATATGGAGAAGATGAGCACATTCTCAACAGATTCCCATTACATTCCCGGCGAATTTGGGAACGTAAATGCAATGACTATGTTTCCCACCCAGCGCATTCCCAGAAAGGGGAATCTGGAGTCCCACGGAATTGAATCAGGTATGATTGATATTGTATATGGCATCACCGATACTAATCTATACATGAGCGCCTGAATAGTCGTGGCATTGATATCCCGCCTACGCGTACGCGTCCTCCCAATATGTTTTCATTCGCTAGCTCAAGCCTCATGCAGCTGCTCGCGCATCAGCAGCGCTGGCATTGTTTGATGCAAGTAATTGCATGGGCAGACTTGTGCATATGGATCGTGGGATACAAAGCGCAGTGATATCGATACATGGTACAATGAAAACTTGCAATGGGACTTCGGCACTTCTAGGATCATGGCCGGCGTTGAAGGTACTTGCAATTGCTGAGGTAGGCAAGGAGCTGCAGGCAGAACAACCATCTCTGTGACATCCGGGAGAGCATTGCGACCAGCGATCGTGAGGGTTTCCGGGGAGTGTCAGGCAGTTTTCCGAGGCATTATCAGATGGTCGCGAGCTTATCACCAAGTCGTCCCTCTGTGCCCAGTATTGGTTAGTGTTCGAATCCAATGGTCAGCACAGAATGAAGACATGCAAGACGGACTAGAGGTAGCTCTTCGAATGCTGGCACCAGAGCAGACAAGCCTTCAATCCCCAGTAAGGTTTAAGAGGCGTTAAGGTTCTGGCAGAGTCCACGATGTCGTCTAAGGAGCTGAGTGACGGAGAGGAAGCCGTAGACGCAGTCAAGTGCAGGAACAAGATCTTGGCCTGGGCCATCGCGTCCGAGAGGAGACAGAGATCAGGATACATGGCCAGGAGTAGGAGCGCTGTGAGGAACAAAACGCTGTTCTCGCTGGAAAGACCATCACGCTCGAGGTTGAGTCCTCCGACACCATCGACTATGTACTCACTGGAGGAATGCCCCATCACGGCCTGCGGCGTTGATGATAGTCCGATCTTCATGTGCAGCTGACGCATACACGCTGCCCGATGGTTTGCCAAGTTGATGCGGTCTGCACAGTGGCGATGTCGTATCCCAATGCCTTCTTGGAGCACTTGCTCTTGCAAGAGCATTGAGTCAGTTGTTTCCAGCGGGGTAGGGTAGACATGGTGTAGTATGAACGAGGAATATGATTTTGTTTGAACACAGTGTGCGTCATGAAGCTTCGAGGTGAACCAGGTGCGCTCCAAGTCGACGACGGTCACGCATGCTGGTGAATCCGGAAGGCCGTGGACATGGCCTCCGAGTCAAGTTCGCACGGATTGATAACGTTAACAGGTTATCTGACAGAAATTACAGGACTTATTTTGACGCATTGGGCATCACGGTTTGGGTACGAGGGAATATTAATACAATGGGAATGTCATTGAAACATGTAAATACTGAAGATGTTTCCGAGTACGGGGAACATTCATGGGAATCTGGTGGGAATGTCGGGGGAATCCGCGCATCCCCCCCCATGTTCCCAACCTCCGTATTCTTGGGCTTCACGCTGTGACTGGGACGAGCGCGCGGGTTGTGGTATTTTAGCGCTGAGTGCCAGTGGTGAGAGCGCTCGGAGTTCTCGGTCTTCTTCTGCTGGACAGCGGCCGCGGCGTGCATCTGGGTCGAGAAGCTTGTCAAATACAATTTCGAAGCGATGCTGCGTGTCTCACCCGTCCTACCGGCGCTTCTACTTGGAGCTCGTCGATGTGATGCGCCCCAGCGTCTACGGTGTGGCTTTTGTCTCAGACTGTCTGCCAGTGAGCGGCGCCCGGTAATCACTGCGGTAAGGCACAATCGCCGATGGGAGGCTTCGATGATCTCGAAGTATATCTTCCATAATTCGGTTAACACCATCATAGCAGTTCCATGACACTACAATTCGCTTGAGATTTCGTGCATGATTCTGCCGGAATTTTTGAAGGCGGCCCTCGGTATATACCCGTACCCCGTCGCCCATTATGGTGCACGAGCCTCAGTGGCAGGGCCGGCGGTGATCGGTCCCTGACGCGGACGGCCCTTGGCCCTTGCGGTCGTCTATGTACCAGTAAGTATACTAGTAAGTACTGTGGCTATATCCGCTTGTGCACTGCGTGCACCCCCTTCTCAAGTCTCTCCATGGACACTACAGAGCACTCATCCCAAGTCAAAGAGGAGGGATCCGAGACATACCCCCTTGATGAAGCCTCACTCTCGCCTCGAAATGGCACCGAAAGCCTTCAGTCTGTACCGGACGGCGGTTTCACTGCATGGATGACTGTCAGTGGCGCGTGAGATATCTAAACATATGCACTCCCAAAACATGTCGCTCAACACACCTCCGTTCGCAGGTGGCTTGTCATGTTCTCAACGTTTGGGTGAGTAAAGTCTACTCATTGCAAGGACTCAGAATCGTGAACAGCCTTTGTCAGGTATATCTACGCTTTTGGAGTATACCAAGGTTAGTGTCGCTCGTCTCATGCAGCGCACGTCGTGACACTCAACGGCCATCGTAGATTTCTACACCCGCATATACCTGAACGATAGTTCTGCAAGTCGAATTGCGTAATACGTCCTCCCGTGAACTTGTCCTCGGAAGCATCTCACTCAAGCTAATTGGCACAGATGGATCGGTAGTTTCCAGCTCATGATGCCCTTCCTGCTGGGTATCGTCACCGGCAAATTGTTTGACGAAGGCTACTTCCATATCCTCACTGGCCTTGGATCCCTATTGTTCACTTTCTCGTACGTTACCCCTTGTATTCGTCGAATTGATGCTGTTTTCATCCTCGGCCTAGTCTCTTCATGTTGTCGCTGGCAAAGCCAAACCATTATTATCAAGTACGTCCTGTCCAAAACATCAAAGCTTGTACAGTAGTGAAGTTCCGCATCTACCGCCTCAGGTCTTCCTGAGCCAAGGTTTGGGAATGGGCCTAGGCCTAGGCCTGCTTTTCATCCCTACCCTGAGCATTCCGGTGCATCATTTCAAGCGTCGCAGAGTCTTTGCTACCGGCGTGATCCTCAGCGGTAATTCTGCTGGTGCATTGGTCTTCCCCATTAGTACGTGCCCAGAACTGCTGTCTGTTGTCGTGTCTGATGCTCATACATCGTTCTTTCGTGTGAATACAGTGCTCAAGTATGTTATTACGGAGACCATGTCGATCTATGGAGACTGAATCTCTCCGCAGCCATCTCATACCGACCATAGGATTCGGGGGCGCCGTCCGTGCAAGCGCGTACCTGGTTCTGGGCTTCGTCTTTATCGGAAACCTGTGCATGCGTACTCGTCGTATCTCATCCTCTTCAGCGTCGGCCCACGAGAAACCCGACATAGGATCGTTCTTCAGAGATGGACCATACCTCCTGTGCATGGTCGGGTAGGTTTTTATGTTCTCGGGCTGTCCACGTATCCTCCACTGATGTGGTAACAAATTAACCAGGGCCTTTTTCATCAGCTTCGGGCTGTACTTCCCTGGTGCGTATAATTCCCCTTTGGTAGAGCCTTTTGCCCGCGTCGGTATCCACTAACACTTTATATTTTAGTGATCTACATCCAGCTCTACTCGGTGTTACACAACATCGACGCGAACCTGGCCTTCTACTCCGTACGTGTCCCTCCTCTTACTACGAACGGGTGGAGTGAGGCGCATCGATGACACCTCAACTACGCAGCTCGCTATCATGAACGGCAGCGGCGGCGTCGGTCGCCTCATCGGCAACTACGTCGCCGACAGCCGCGGGTCGTTCAACCTCTTCGTTCCGTGCGCGTTCATAGTAGGGGGCACGATCTGGGCAGTCCTCGGCATGTAAGAATCCTCGTGCGTTTGTCCTGCGATGCCGCGCCTCACGCCACGTCCAGAAACACGGCGGCGTCCCTCGTCGCGGTCAGCGTCCTGTACGGGGTCTTCTCCGGAGCGTGTCAGTCGATTCCGCCTCCCCCATCTCTGCAGCTTGCGCGTGCTTACAAGTTTATGCGTTGGGCCCGCCCCCGGGCACTCACGCTCTCCTGTGCCACTCTCAGACCTCAGTCTCAGCATCGCCGCCCTGGCATCGTTGGCCAAGACTCCTAAAGAAGCCGGGTGAGCGGACTCTCTCCAAGACAGACCCAGCCGTTCCCTGCTCGTTCAACTTATCATCTTTGCGACACAACAGCGCACGGACCGGAATCGCGCTCGCCTTGAGCAGCCTCGGGACGCTGGGCGCGGCCCCCATCCAGGGCGCACTGCTCACCGGGTCTTTCCACTGGATCCGCCCCATCGCCTTCTCTGCGGTGAGTCCCCATGCTGAGTGGTTCCCGAGCGAGGGCAGCAGCCTGAGTTTCACTCACGTTCACATGCCCAACAGAGCCTTGTCTTCGTGGCGTCTTTCCTGTTCCTGTGGGCGCGCATGATGGTGGCGACAAGGAGGAACACTCAGATCGTGTGAAGTATTTGACGTTGTATTTTTGATGAGCCTTTGGAAAATGCTGCATTAGGGAACTTGCATAGAGAGAAATGCGATGACATGTGGGATTCCGAGGAGAGCCGAAGCTAACCGGTAACCGGAAACCCTTGATCGAACCTTGTTTGAGCAACAACAGGATGACGGCCTGGCGTCTATGGATGACACGCGACACTACAGCCCTACACAGCGACAGTGGCAACTACATGTGTCACTGGCACGGAGCGAGTCTCTTCGTGACACATGCCGAGCTCGCAATCACTATCTTACCCGAGGTGCGAAGTGATAGCCCGGTCATGAAGAGAACATGCAGCGGCGCCACCCAGCAACGAGGGCAGTGGGTCCTTCACCATTTACGTACTTGGGCTTCCGACTGACAGAGAAGATTATTCTGATTGTATCACTGTCCGATGGCTGCAGGACCAGAATACAAGTTGTTGACGTATTACCGGTTCACCAATGGTGCAGACGACGTCCACTGCGAGGGAATGCAGTCGTGCTGGCATTCGTTGTGAATGATGACCGACTTCGATACTCGGACAACTTTCACTTCGACCTGTTAGCTCATAAACGTGGTTCGCGTGGAGCTTTTCGGGACGCATTCTCTGCTTTCAAATATGATCCACTTCCGTTACGGTGTACATATCGAACTCATGCTACATCTTCCTATCTAGTTAACACAGAGGCCGATCCATGGCAACAGACTTACAGTCCGCCAACGGGGGCATAAACAGTAGCTATACAGCAAGCGGAATGGACAACTGGCTACATAAATATGAGTCAAACCCTCAGATACTCGGACCCCTGTTCCGTATCGCGGTGTGCGCTAGACCTGAGCTGGCTCGCCAGTCATCGGCTCCGTGCCCTTGTTGTCTTGCTGCGAAGGGAGTGACACCGAAGGGTAGGGGTCTGTGGTGGTGTACGTCTCGGTGAATCGACCTATGCGCACCTCCCACGGGCGGAGAGGGTATTGGCCGTGTGCTCCTGTGCTCGTAGATCCAGAAGTTACGTGGGTTCGTGCTATACGCGCCATAGTCACACGAATGATGATGAGATAGAAGGTGATCGGAATGATGGGACCGGTCTAGCGCATACATGCGATGGCACAAGGTGAGCGATTGGGAACGCTGATAGTCTGAGAGAGAACGGTTCACTTACGATGTCGATGATGAGGAATGCGCTGTTGGAGTGCAGAGTGTACGCGGCGATCATGCTGATGAGCGCGCACGAATACAACGCGCCGCACTCTACGATGATTAGAAGTATGGGCATCGGCCCGGACGATTTGCGGAGACCGTGGACGGAGGCGTTCACTGTCCAGAGCCTGTACGCGATGAGGCCTGTGTGTACAGCGGTTACGTGGAATGTTCTCGATGTGAAGCGATGTGACGAGTTACGCACTTGTTGCCAGGAGGTTCGTCGCGAGAGTGGTGGAATAGAACGACAGTACCCATTGGCCCGTTTGACGTAGAAAGATATTGCTCGAATCGACGGTAGGTTGGGCGATGGACCAGACCGTGTGGATGGCGGCGACTATCGGGAAAAGAAGCTTCAAACTTGAACAACGCCAGGGACGGTTCAGGGGTTTACTCACCCACCATGCCGAGGTAGGACAGCACTGGAATCACGATGACCCAGGGGCTTTGCCAGACGATGTAAGCGCGGTAGATCTGACGGACGGGTGAGCGAAGTTGTGCAACGTGCGACGAAGGGAGACAGAGCGGGACGTACGAGGACGCCATCGCCGAGGAAGGTCTGACATGCGTAAACGGCATTCTTCCAGGTCTGCTTGCTCGTGTCCTGAAAGAACAAAGCTGGGTCCGCAGACCCGATAAACCCGTCATAGATGAGTTTCACATCCACGACCCATCTCTATCAAATAGAGGACGTGAGACGAGCGTCATTGTTTCCGACGGAGCATACAAACCATAGTGCTAAGGAAAAATAAGATACAGGCAACGGCGACCATGACTCGATTGACTTTGGTGGTCGACCGCCGGTAGAGGAGTGCCCAAATGGTGGCTCCGAACAAGAATACAGAGAAACCTATAATGAACGAAGGTCAACATCTCATTCACTCGGTTAGCACCAGGCTGTCAGAAGCCGCAAGTCGTGTTGTCCAGGAGACGTACCGTAGAGTGCACTCTCAACAAAAGCTGATATCATCTCGGCTTGAACTACGTCGATAGCCATCGTGTACAAGTTTTGCGCGGGGACGATACCAACGCTCTGAAGTGGTGCGCCTGCTTTATCACAGACCAGGCGTAACCCAGATACGAGCAGGTCTGTGTCAAGGGTGCAGCTTACAATGTCAAGAGCGGCTGATTATCTGATGCGGAACAAGGACGAATACAAAGCATCCTGGGTGTGACGACTGCGTGAGTCGGATACCAAGGTACCTGAGGTCGATGCGAAGTAATCCGTTACCCACTGTGCGCTGTTCTCGCCGAGAAGTTGGATACTACTCGGCTGGAACCTCGATTTCTGACCGACATCGGCACTTTCTTGATGTTCTCAGGAGAGAGAGCCGGGCGGATGGGCAGGTTCATGGTCCTACCGTCGTATAGAAGTTCGTTGTCCGGTCGGGAATGTGCCTGCAGCTGCGGCCGAATCGGTGAATCGTGCTGCGCATGATGACCGGCGTCACCGACGCACCTTTGATTACTGGAGATGGACCGGATACTCTCTTACTTGACGTTGACGTTAACGTTGACGTGAACGTTGACGCATCTTCGAGAAGGAGGGCTGGCGTTCGGGTGGATGTCATGATGGTTGAGCCGCGGCGCTGAGCTCTGAGAGGGAATGCAGGTGCGCGAGGTTGCGCAGTCATACATCGTGGCTGGGGCGGAGATAACTCCAGGCTCCGATCCGCTTCCGCTCAACTCAGCCGCATTGGGTGTTACGCGCTTATCTGTCAGAGAGACTCCTACTTACGGTAGGTCAAACTTTCCTTCAAGTTGAGCTTGTGGCAGCCGCGTCGTTTCACGCCGATGTTCTATCAAGATCCGGTAGGTGTTGGCTGGTTCTAGGGGATGAATACATTGCTACTCGCCGCGCTCCAACAACGTGCCTCGAAGGCGCCATGTACACAAAGGCACAGGTTGTCGCGAGGTAGCGCGCCCGAACTCCAACTTTTGCATCGATGTAAGGTGCCGATTATAACCGGCGCGGAGAGTGCCTTCCGGGCAGTCGGTGACCTCAGAAGCCACCCGTGACTGGATCATTTGACAGAACGCTCCCTGCATGCGTCGCCGGCGGGGCTATCCGAGCCCATGTGCTTCACCCTGATCACCATCTATACGTGCTGGCACTTCAACACGGACTTGCACATACCGCCGTACAAACGAAATACCAAGACGTGTATCTCTGCCACAGGCTCCTTCCACAGGAGAACAACCAAGCATTTGCAGGCCCATTCCCCCTTCGGGATTACGCCATCCTCTTCCCGTCGCTTCACCTATCTTTGACCCACTCCGTAACTCTTCAGTCATGGCCGCCACTGCCTTTCTGCTTGTGGTGAGCGTGATCGCGTTGAGTGTTATCACTCTGGTCTTTCCGGACCTCTTCGGGAACCTCACCGGGCCTCCTCTGCCCCCGGGACCTCGCCCAAAGCTACTTGCTGGTAATGTTCACCAAGTCCCGAGGGTAGAGCCTTGGAAGACATACGCAGACTGGGCGAAGAAGTATGGTACGTAACACTTCTTGGTTGTAACTGCCCCAGACGGTATCCTGACTATAGACTACCTTTCAGGTCAAATCTTCCTCCTCCGAGTCTTTGGACAGAAGATCATAGTGCTCAACTCTCACTCGGCCGTCGCCGATCTACTGGAGTCTCGCTCGTCCATATACTCGGATCGCCCTAGAGTATGGATGTACAAGGAGCTCATTGGGCGAAAGCTCGCAGTCTTCAGCATCTCCTCCGAGAACCCGCGTTTCAGGATATATCGCAAGTTGTTGAAGTCTGGCTTGAGTTCCCGCGCAAACCAGGAGTATCTGCCTCTTCTGTATCGAGAGACGAAGACTCTGCTCCGGAACCTCAAAGAGTACCCAGACCAGTTCATATCTCACGCCCGCAGGTGAGAACATCTTGTGATCTCCTGTGCTTGGACGCTCGTTGACAACCTGCGTTAGGAATGCCGCGGCCATCATTCTAGAGATAGGTGAGTGTTGCATCTTTCACTTAGCATTATGGCTCTAACAAACGGATCCAGCGTATGGCTGGCAGGTCAACAGCAACGACGACTACTTCGTCTCTTTGATGGAGGAGTCGTTCAAGTTACACGCCGAAATCGTTCGACCTGGACGCTGGCTTGTCGACGCATATCCTATCTGTATGTGTTGTGTCATCCGTGGGTTGATACATATCAGCACTAACTTACCACAGTACGCTTTGTTCCTTCGTGGTTCCCCGGCGGCGGGTTCCATAAGCAGGCCGAAATCTACCGTGGACAGTTCGCACGTATAGATCAAATCCCTCATGCCTGGGCGAAGGAGCAATTGGTGATTGGACATCGCGTGTCCGGGAATGAGCCTGCGTTGACGTTGCCGACAGCATTCCGGAACCTACACCCCCTCCTTCACTTCGCGGTACATGCTCAAGGAGGACGGAAGCGCGCCCTCCGACGAGGAAGAGGATATCATCAAGTGGACCTCCTCGGCATTGTATGTCGGGGGTGCCGATACGGTTCGGTCGCTCGTTTGCTCGACCATGTCTGGCGCTAATGATCCCGCCGGGACGTTGGCAGACCGTCTCCGTTCTGACTTCCTTCTTCCTGTTGATGGCGCTCCATCCAGAATCCCAGAAGCGTGCCCAGGATGAGATCCAGCGCGTTGTGGGGATGAGCAGGCTGCCAACGGCGGACGACTCCGACAGGCTACCGTATGTGCGGGCTCTTATCTTAGAGATTCTGCGCTGGTGCCCGGTAGCACCTCTAGGCGAGTCTCGTTCACTGACTACGAATGCAGGCAGACATTGAGATAATTCTGGTGTCTAGGTCTCCCGCATTCCGTCACTAGGGACGATGTTTACGACGGCTATCGCATTCCGAAAGGGGCGACCGTCTACGCCAACATATGGTTTGTCTACCGGCTTCTCCATCCATCCGCGAGCGCACTGAACCTGTGACTTCTTTCCAGGGCTCTGTCGCGAGATCCCGAAGTCTATCCCAACCCATCGACCTTCGACCCCGAGAGATTTCTGCCTGCGCCAAACGGTACACTTACCCAGATGGATCCCCGTAAATTCGTCTTCGGGTTCGGAGCACGAGTGTGCCCTGGTGAGTCTAGAGCACGCCTAATCTACTGGTCACTCCCACACTCACGTTCCCTGAACGCACACTCATGGTGCATCAGGCGCACAGTTCGCAGAGCTCTCGCTGTTCGTCAGCATCGCACGAATCCTGGGTACGTTCGACGTCGCCAAACCGGTCGACGAGCACGGAAGGGAAGTGGAGCCGAAGGTCGAGTTCACAACGACAGTGACCAGGTTCGCCACCTATCCTTGTCTGCTGAGCTCATAGCCACTAACAGTTTCGACGTCGCGCTTCAGTCATCCGAAGCCGTTCGAGTGCCGCATTACGCCTCGCGCGCAAGCATCAGAGCAGGGCGTGTTTGACGAGTGAGGGGCCGTGAATTTCTCCATACGCGTATGTCATCACTTTCACGTATGTCTCCGAGTCCTTGCGTGCCTGGATGTGGCGACTGGGTGCCACCTGTGTACATTCATAGTCTTCGCTTTGACTTTACCCCGTGACAATACCTCGGCGGGCTCTGCTCCGGTACCAAATGTGCGGCTACATTCGTAACAGCACTACACCAACTATAGGGATTACAACGGCGGTTTCAACTCAGAGTGGGGCGGACCTTAGCAGTCCCTTCCCCTCCACTGGTGCCTTCCGCGCCCCTTCCGGCATCGCCTCTTCCTCCACTCCACATGGCACGCCCTCGTCCCCTTACTCAAACATCCATCGTTCGCTTTCCCTAGCCTTACTATCGCCAGCACTTCAATGTCAACCTCCGCCATCCCTGTCCGTCGTCTCTCTCTCGCTCCACGTTGGTTACCGGGGATTGAGTTTGAGCTTGGGTTCGAGTTTTGTTCAACGGGATCGCTGATCAGGGAAAACCGAATCAGGGATACTCCACCAATATCGCGAACTGATGCCGCTAGTCGTCACTCAGAGGACTCAAGAAGATGGTTTTAGGTTAACTCTCTGTCCGAAGACTCATGATGTGGTACTAGTACGTTCAGGAACAAACGGGGAGTTGTCGTGCTCGCGGAGACGTTCAAGAAGCCTAACCCTGTTGCCAATGCTATTCGAGGGAATCACGATCTCCATCGAGTATTGCTGAATGCGTGCATGCAGAGCAGGGCTAAGGTCTTCAGACAACAACTTCCTGTCTTACAATGCAATGTCCTCCGTCCCCTTGAATCCAGCCTTCAAAGTCTCTGAATCCTATGGAACACGCCATCAGATCACGTTGCCAACGGGAATGGCGTCGTACACTCACTTTGAACTGGGTCGCTCTAATGCTCCGCATACGACGAGCGAGCCATTCTCCTGCAGTCACCCCGGTATCAAACTTTTCCGCAGGCGCTTTTGCTACCGCCTCTGCCACGATAGTGCTGTGTTCGGTCAAGGCTCGCATGGGGGCGGTGAAGCTCGGTCGCGTGAAGAACACGAGGGACAAACGCTCGAGCTTCGCCTGTTCCTTCGGAGGCGGGCTGCATGTCACTATTGAGTGAACGTTCTGAACAGCAGAAGATGAATAGTACTCACACCACGCGGTGAATGTTTGACCGCATGATACCGCCGCTGAAAATATTGAGGGCGTCCCCGATGTTGCAAATAGCGTGGCCCTCTAGTGGCTGCAGCGGGGGCCGTCAGTCCTCGTTTCAGCCGATCGTTCCGGGCACGTCCTGAGACGTACTTTCACATACTGCCAGTCTTCCTGCCCAGGAACGAGAACTTGCAAGCCACCGAGGCGGTTATGCAAGATCGTCTGCAACGGTTGGGTAGGATTCGTGGTATCGAAAGACAAGTGAACATACTTACAAGGGCGCCGAAGTCCGTATGTGCTCCAACAAATGTCTGCGCAGAGGGAGTAGTGGCGGGAGGGTTCCGGATCAACCGCAGCGTGCTACCACTGTGCTCTTCGGGTGTGCATAAGCTAGCAAGCGTCCCTTTAGGTAACCCTAGTTTGCCGTCCATGATACCGAGGAGGTGGAAGTTGATGTCCATCGACTTGGCCACGAACGGCCTGACGATCAATTCTATACCAGCGCCGATAGTGGCGGGATAGGCTTGGTGAACCTTTATAGGGTAGACCAGGACGTCGTCTTGGGAGACGTCTATAGATTCCGTCGTGTCTCTTGTTCCTTTCTCGTCAATCACACACGAGCCGATGGATTTGTAGCTGGGCCGGAAACCTTTTCAGCACGCGTGGCATGGGAGTGATACAGAATGCACTTGCCCGAACGAACTCCCATCCTCCTGATAATGGTACGGCATCTTCTTGTCCAGAGGTAGCGCAAGCGTTTGCGCGCCGAGATCAAACATGGCGTCGATTTCGTCATCAATGCCATGGTTCTTCAAGCTGTTGCTGCCGATGAGTGCGGCAGCATGCGGATGGAAGGGGGTTGACGTACTACCAGAAGCCGAGCTCAGTGGCCCCCTGCCAGAGCCGGTCAATCTCTCTCTCATCACCGGCCTTGAGTAAAGCATAATCGATGTGTTGGTACGCCTTCGGGGAACGCGGGAAAATGGAGAATACCAGGCATGTTTATAGAGAGGAACAGGAAAAACAGGGATTTTGAGTGAGGAGCGAGCGTACGGCATACCACTTATATGCCAACTGCATATGGTCCCAGCTGATAGGCGGCTGACCTCTGCACCACACTCATAATGCCGGTGGAAACTGACAGATCTCCGGTTATGATGGTCTGACGTTGTTTAAGAACCTTGTATGCGCCAGGCCGTTACCTGGTGACTCAAGGCATGCAAGATCATATCAGTGTGCCTGTCAGAACGTCAAAACATGCCAGAGAACGCAAAGCCTGGACAGCTAGCGCTCCTGCCCACTGCCACTCTGAAGTTGAGTGGCCGATATCCTACAATGGTTATCGAGGTGAATTCATAGAGATTCTTAGAGGCGGCACGAGTCCAACCTACAAACGCTAGTCCTCACCTCCCCACAAGGCTTCGGCTCCGTCCTCTAGCAGCTGGAGGCCGACGAGTGCCCCGAGATCGGCCTCTGCTCAGACAACACTCGCTTGGTTGGTTGGCCCAACACTGGGCCTGTCGTCACCTTCGCAAACAATGGCACTGTCTCTGCGTACCAGGTCCTCGGGCGCGTGCACTTCAACGGGCGGACTCGATCAACAACCCGGACTTCTCCTTGTCTTATGTCACGTCTCAGACCGCCGACCCGGACACGGTCCCGGCTGCCATTCAGAGCGTCTCGGGCATCTGGACGTCGGACCAAGTCGGATATGGCAACGACGCAAGCGTGGTCGCGAATGGATACGCATACTTCTGTGGAGCGACCTCAAGCAACGGATTGGCCGTCACGAGGAGCGCTCTGATAGGGCTCCTGGGCAACCTGCAGGACAAGAGCCTGTATGAGTACTACGTCAACGGCCAGTGAGAAGATTCCAGGAGTGACCGCAGTGCGGGATGATGGCTGTTTATTGTGAAGGGAGAAAACATGGTCGTTATCGTCACCCCGTCAAGTGGGTTGGAGGTGCTCATCTGCAACTTTTTATCGTTGATCGTGAGCGTTGGGGACGTGCCGGAGATGGATACCGTCGCGCTCGCGTGCATGCGCCACATGATCGAGCCCGACGCATTGATGTCTTCCTGCAGGAGCACCTGCTTGCGGCCGTTGATCGACGTTGCGCTCGTCAGGTCAGCAATGAAGAACGCAGTAGAGTCCCTCGAGACGTCCGGAACAACACCCGAGATCCTTCTGGTTTAGGAGATCGTGCTCTGGCCCTCTGTCCGCTTGCGGACGTATAACCAACGGTCACCACCTTGGCCGTCTCCCCCAGCAAGGTACCCTCTGGAGAGGTAGTCCCCAGACCCAAGCTCGCCTGCCCAGTGAGTT
The DNA here is from genome assembly GCF_000275845.1 of Dichomitus squalens LYAD-421 SS1. Taxonomy (NCBI): domain Eukaryota; kingdom Fungi; phylum Basidiomycota; class Agaricomycetes; order Polyporales; family Polyporaceae; genus Dichomitus; species Dichomitus squalens. The sequence continues at coordinate 201,386 of NW_006766909.1, read as the reverse complement.
CCGAGCGCGTCGAGCACGAAGTCCCCACAGCCGAGGTCGTTGTGTGGCTGGTGGTTCCGGGGGGTACCTGCTTATTAGATGGCGACAGAGCACGACCTCGTCCGTCCACGAACGCCCACTGGTCTGCGCTGTTGTCGCACACATTGTCGAGCAGCAACCCGCCCTAGAAGAGGATATACATACTCGGGATGCTGGAGCGTGTCATCGTAGCAGAGGATCGAGTCAGCGGTCGTGGAGACTCGTTCTGGCCGTGGTCCCGGTTAGCAAAGAGAGAGCACGGACTAGTCACGTACATATGGTACAGCCGGATATCGTACAGTCCCGGTTTGTTCTGAAGCAGCCCCAAGGCAGAGCATGTCGCTGTCGTCAGGTGCGTCGTGGTTTTCAAATACCAGTAGTTGGCTGTCTCAGCCCACATTCTGTTGGATGGCACTGCAAAGATGCAGTTCGCGCATGTGCCAGGACTGGGCTTGTCGAGGTTGGCCTAGGCGGTGCCAGAGTTATCGTCACTGAGGATGGTCAGCGCACCCATAAGTAGTGAGGCTGCTGTGTGTATCAAAAGAGAAAAGGCGCTGATGGTAAGCGCCTGGCTAGATTTACCTCTGTGCCATCGCAATGCTCTTGTCTTCCTCGTCGCACTTCCTTTCGTCTGCCCTTCCCATTATAGAGTTTCAGCAGCCCGCTATTTCGCTCGACCTGTGGCGCGGTGGGGCAGTGAACTGATGTGACGGATCTGGGTCACTCTGGCATAATGAGTGTTCTACGAGGCATTTGGCGGGGAGGATCCCTCAGAGCCCGTAACGCCTCCACCCAGATCTGAGCGCCCGTTACGCTGTGGGGCGGCGCCACCTGGTCGATGCTGGCCGCTGAAACTCTCTATTAGAGTCCTTTCGCAACCGATTCAAAACCGGATTGGATCTGCCCAATCTCTGAACTGTTGGCGCAGTGGCAACACTGTCAAGCGCGCTATTGCACGATTATCATTCGCGGTCGAGGCGGTGTGCGAGGGACCCATCTGGATCTGAACTGGGAGCGCTGACAAATGAACTACCCCACCAGTTTCAAATCGCCTGCGAAAGGACTCTAGTAGCGGGAACCTTAGACACAGCTAGAAATGTGAAGAGGCAGATGCACTGTGGGCAAGCGGTGTGAGGAGCCAAGAAGACGGACAGGACAAGGGAGGGCATCGCAACGCAACGCATTCATGGCACGGTAAAATGATAGCCATACAACCACCAATTGAGTAGAGGCAAAGGGAGGGAGGGCAGGAGGAAGACGCAGAGCTATGTACTTAACCGTGAGGCTTGAGAGGAGCTGCACTATAAAGTCACTGATCGCGTCGTTACACTCTGACTTGTACCACTCTACTCACTGTCCCTCCTAGCTGAGCGGACTCGCCTTTACTGTAAGTCCCAACTTCCTCCGCTCTACATCTCCCCTCCGCGACCGGCCGAGCCATCCATGCTTAGACAACATCAAACCCTTGTATTCTCACCATGAACGAGCTCGCGCGCCAGCGCACCCACCAGCATGACTCCTACGACTGGATTCCAAAGGGTCCGCGAGTGACACGTGAATGGCAACGCCCACATCATCTGACGCGACCAGGTGCTTGCAGGGGCAATATACAAGTAGCGTGGGGCAGGAGATTGTCCTGAATGTACGTTGTATCTCCTTGTCTTTGCAATCTTCCTGTTCTTCGCATAAGGCGTCCACGACGCACGAATAATCGCGATGTGTTTCTCGAGCCGAATCCGAGCCTCGTTTTTGACCCTCACTCCTGTCCCCCATCTACAGACATCCCACCCAAAGATGCCCTCGACCGCCGCGCGCCCTGCTTCTTCTCAAAGGCCCCAACGTTCTGCGCTGTTCTTCATGAGAGGCCTCGCAGCATCCATTGTCCTCTTCTCGCACAGGATCAGGCCGCACTTTCAGATTCTCTTGGCTCGCTCACCTTGGCGCCTCATAGACATATACCGCAACTTTCCCTTCCGACTCCCAGCTGCACAGACAACTGAGATCATCCGCTTTTCCAAGCATGGGGTCAAGCACGCGGAGGAAGATCCGCTGCCGACGGAGGCCCGGGGTGCGCCCCCTTGGACGGCAGCACGGAAGGAGGAGGCTAGGGTGGGAGGCAACGAGGCGAGCGAGATGAGCAAGTGCGTACGCGCTGTGGGACCTTTACTCCTGGGAGCACCTACGTTGAAGGAGCCGTACCACCCAACGAGCTTCTGCACACGGGAGCAGCTCGAATTTCAAGAGCTATGGGATCACGCTCGAGACAGGACGACGAGGTTATTCCCAAGAGCTTCCGTAGGCAGAGAGAGCAGGTTCAGAATGCGCGCGATATGGTATGTGTTACGCTTCTAAATCCGCCGTACGACCAATTCGTCTAATCGGTCGCGTCGTGTCAATATCCTTGTAGCCGATGGGTACGGGATCTTTGCTCCTCACCGCGGCACGGCACGGGAAGGGCCATTCGAACAGGGCCATACGCTGTCTGCTTGACAGCAAAGTGACGTCCGGTATGTGCCTAGAATCCGCCTGGCTGCTCAAAGTACAGCATCCTGGCCATGATGTCAGCGCTAATACCGAACATCACAGCTCCGCTAATTTGCGTTATGGTTCCGCTTCGCTCGTCAGACTTCTCTCCTCCTCTAGCTCCGCGCTCTGAACCCAACTCTTCCTGGTCTCAGCAATCCTCATCCTACACTAGTGGTTCGAAGGACATGGACAATCAGGGCCCTCACCACGCGCGCCGCAACCAGAACCTGGTTGGATCGGTCATGGCATCCGACGACGTCATAATCCTGTCTGCGATAGCGCACCAAGCGGAATCAAACTGCCAGTCCAAGACATCGTCCGATCACTGCAAGGCCCAGTCTTCCGAATCCAAACACACAAACGCTGAACGCCTCAAGCGAACATGAACGTTAGGAGGGGTCCTCCGCTGATATCGCAGTAGACGCTAGGGTGTCAAGAGATCGCGCTAGTGCATAGCGCCGTGAGCTGCGAAACGTCATTACTGCCATGCCTATTTTCACCTCTTTGCTGTACTTGGCAAGAATTCTCGCTGAGGACTCGTGCGTAGTATCCATCCATCTATCTTGCACTGATACTGACATCCCTTCAAAGCGATCCAACTGTGCGGTTGGACCTCGCTCCCTCGCTGAACTGGTTGTCAAGGCGTTCTGCTATAGGGGCGATCCACAGTGGACAACAAACGATTGAACCTATACAATTCACGACCCTTCTGGAGGAGCTGGCTCCGCCGAATATACCCACTAGCCACCATCATACCCCCGTGGTCTGCGCCCTCTGCGGGATGTTGATATGCTCTTCGGCCAGCGACTCCTCACCGAGTACACCTTGCCCCCATGCCCCCTCCGACACGCGGCATTCCCAAGCCAGGCGTCAATGGCGTCGAGAAGAAGCCGTCATCCGGTCAACGATGACAACAGCTCCTCTACGCGGGACTCCTCCCCTCGTCGGCCCAAGGTGGGTTCGGCGCTTGGCTCGCTGTAGCCTGTGGGGCTCGATGCAGCGCTGCTTGAGCGGGACGCCTGCGGTGTCGAAGTCGCAGTCGACAGAGAATGTGAGCACGAAGATATCTGAGCCCCCGAAGGAGAGACCCAAGCTGCCGCCGAGAGACCCATCGCGGAAGACGCTGCCCCCGCCTCCCCCTACTCACCCTGCCGTCTCGCACTCGCCGAGGAATTCGACATCACAGCCCTCGGCGAACGCTATGGTGCACCGTGTGCCGCCACCCTTCAAGGAGAAGGGGTCGCTTCCTCCAGTCGCTGCTGTTGCTGCTCCGCCACCGCCGCCGCCTTTGCCGAAGAGGAAAAGGGGAAGGGAAAGGACGATACGCCGGAGCTAAATGGGGACGTTAAGGCCTCCGCGGACACTGCTCACCCTGAAGCCTCTGCTGTGGCGCAATCGAAGGACGTCCCCGCTCAGGAGGAAACCGCGCCTGCACCTCAAGATCCTGAAGCAGTTGTTGAAGCGCCCGTCAAGCAAGAGGCTCCCCATGCAGAGGGAGACGCGAAGAACGCCGCCGCAGATGACGGCACGGCACGCAAATCCGGGCTTTTTGTCGCCACTGGCCCGATCTCTCAAAGCACATCGTCCGACTGCGGGAAGAGATGTTCTGGGCGCGTATCGGTGCTATCGTGCACTAACAAATCTTCCGTTCATTTTGGTCTGTTGGGTGGATCGTCAGGTAGGGCGAGCGACGAAATCGCTGTATGCGTGGGGTGTGTCCCGACGGGGCGCATGGAATCTATGTGGTCTATATAATTCATCGTGGCTGTTGTTGTACCTACACCGCATTCATGTCTAGACAAGAATAAGCATGCTCTTGGAGTGTTGACATTGACTTGACTGCGGAGCGTGAGCGAGGAGTCCGCAGCACAGTCATGTTGCCGACGGACTCGACATAAACGCAGAAACTCCGGAGTCTGGACTCGCCCTCGCGAGGCGTTCTCGTAGTCGGGGCGTTGTCACTCAACAACTGGTCATCGCTGGTATTCGGACGTCTCCTCATACTAAGTTTTTGCTATCAACAGTTCAACGCAATAGCTTACAAAAAATTCTTGGTGGAGAATACACCATAGATGGGATTCTTTCTTTTCTTTCTAGATCCCGTTTATTGCCCTGCGAGGCCGCGCCTCATGGTAGGCCTTAAACTACAAATACTATCGACGTGAGTAAGAAGTGGGTGTTCGGCTGTACATGGTGAGCACAAGGCTCGAGCTAACTAGGGGGGTGTGGTGGGGAAGTAGCGGTGGCGAACGGGGCAAGGGGAAGTGCTAGGCGATGACCGGAAGGAGGGGTGCAAGGGTACACTAGTGGCGGAATGGTGAGTAGCAGGGCGCAGTACCTATGCGTTGTGGCCGCCTGTCCACCCTTGGCCAGTGAAGGCTAGGGTACGGGTTGCAAACCTGCCGCCCAATGGGTACGATTGCGTCCCTGGGACCCGCCTCTTGCTGTGGTCAGGAGTACGCCCGGCGGTATCCCCGCCATTCGTCAGAACTCCCCCGCCCCTAGAGCGGGCAGATGCCCGCAACACATAGGTACAAGGGATCCATTGTCTCGGATACATGCATGACCAGCGGGTATATGTAGGGACACTGTAT